>NW_010231522.1:27905-44479 GCF_000690775.1 Eurypyga helias | reverse complement strand
CCCCCCGCATATTCTATTTGGGTAGTCATCTCATGCTTATAATCTGAGTTTAATATATCTGGACTTAAGTTTTTCAAAATTTTACTTCGTTTCTCTTAATAACTTGCCTTATTCCTGCAGTTCAGTTGTGCCTGCTTCCTCTCAACCTTTCTCAAGTCATTCTTGTAGTATAAACTTCCTGTGTCTCACAAATTATATTTTAAAGTAATCATCACCTGTAAAAACCTATCTCCTTTTGGTCTTCTCTCGAGCTTTGTCTTTAACCATCTTCCTATGGTTTTGGTTTTGGTTTTTTGGGGTTTGGTTGTTTTGGGTTTTTTTTCTCTTGAGCATAAGTATGCTTGATTTGGGGGTTCTGCATACTTTTTGTTTTTGCAGGGCAAGCTGTAGTCACTGTTGTAATGCAGTTCTTCAGTGCAAAAATTTTGGAACAGGTCCTGCATGTGCCCTGCTTGAACTTGAACCATAATGAAGGTTATTGCCCCTCTTGTCTACCACCTACCTTGACACACTCATTGTTAGGATCTAAAAATGTTGTTTCTGCATCATGATCACGTCACATTTTCCCAGTCAGCACATGGCCTGATTCTCCTTTCCTTCTTTTCCTCCCTTTGTTTCTTCTTTTATATTATTTTCTTACTTCTTTTTTCCTTCCTATCCCATAATAAATAAAGGCACAGTTAATATTTATGTTGTTTATTTTGTCCTTTCTTACAGGCCTTCATCCAAATCAGTGTTTGTGTAATACTGTCTTTCTGTTCTCAGAAATCTGGTTGAAGTCTTAACAAATACTGTATTGTCATGTGGCAACTTACCTGTATTTGTGTTATACTAATCCTAGCTTACAAGAAAAAAGGATAATTTCAGCAACACTTCTGAAAGGCTCCCAGATAAGTCCTATGATTAAGACACTCAGAAATTAAACCCATTTGCTAGCTGCAAGATGTGGTGGTAGAACAACCCCTTTCAGACGCCTTTCTTGTTCTGACAGTGCTTTTGATGCGTCCGTGTGTGTCTTGAATATTCCACTGCCCTAACACAACACTCCCTTGGTTTTATTCACCCGGTGGTAATGAGAGTACCTCAGTAATGACTGTAGTTATTGATAATATTTGAGTATTTCTAACATTCTGGGTTTGAAGACTGACATGCTTGGATAGCTTCTTCAAAGGACTTAATTTTTTAATACTCTGTTAACAGTCTATTTACTTAGGAGTGAGGTGGAGGTTATATCCTATGTCCACCCAGAAATGGAAATTTTTGGAAGATGCTGGGGTTTTTTGGTAGCTGGAGGAAGGACATTCAGCACCTGCTCCCTGCCCCGAGTTTGTGAGTTTCTCTGTGTAGTTTTAGGGTGCTAGTTTATCTTTAAAGTTCTTGTTGCCTTAATATCCAAGAGACTGCCTTTCATCCTGTGCCCATATCTGTTCAGTCAAGACCAGTGAAGCCACAGAGGCTCTGCAAACCATTGCCAAGGTCTACATGTGACAAAGTGAGATATAATGTGAAAACCTTATAATTATGGACTTTAATTATCTCATATCATCCAGAGCCCTTAACGTCTGACTTACTCCTCTTTTTTTTCCCATAATTTGAAAGTAATTGTGTGTATGTATATTGTTAGGAAGAAGAAATCATTCAAAGGGGAGATGAAGTTTGTTAGCTTAAATTGCTGTGGTTATTGGCAGCTACATCAAGAATAACTTGAGAATATAAAAGGAATTTTATAGCAGATGAAGCTGCAGGTTAGGCGCCACTGAGATGTAAAGTGAACAGTGTGAATGCTCAGTAACTGTTCAGTCCAGGCTACAGAGTACTAATTTTCATTCTAAATCTGGCATGCAGATTGCAGACAAGTAGCTCAGGACAGAGCTCACACAGCCTCTCTAACCAGAGCTTTTGCAGGATTCAGTTCCTTCTTCAGAGTATCTCTTTGCTCTCTAGAACTACACTGAAAAAGTCTTCTCAAACATTTAACTACTGGAGATCATTTTCCATATATAGACACAAAATAGCCAGAATATCAGCTAAAATTCTTTTAACTCTCCTTGTATTAGAACAGCCGGTCCATGATTTTTTTTTTTTTTCATGTTCTGTAAGCCCTTATTATCAAAATGGAGTGGAAGTTACCAGTCATTTCTGCTGCAGTCATCCTTTTAAGTTTTTTACCTTGCCTACTTCATTCAATGTTTGGAAAACTCTTAATTTTGTTTTGCCTTATTATAATATATTATTTTAGATTTTTTTTTCCTGAGTTTTTGTTGAGGGAAACCATCTAGTATTTCCAAGAAATATTACTGTTTGTACTTACAGCACAAAGACACTGTACTTAGTGTTTAGCAACTGGTTGGTGAAGTGACAGAAGTTTAAAAAAAGTATAGGAAACAAAGTATGTGAGCAAATACATCCTGCCTGACCCAAGAGACTGGGAGTGGCAAGGCTGCTGAGCTCCATACCCCCATCCAACCAGTAGCGAGGCTGGAGACACGTTCTCATCAGGCAGAGCACACAGAGCACACACACACTGCATGCACACACCTAGACACGTGTCTGGACACGAGTTACAGGCACCCAGCGCACTCACATGGACACAGGCAGCACTGAGGGCTCCATATGCTCCCTTCTCTGGCAGAGCAGTATGGGGATCCAGAAGCGAATGAGGTGTGGCCTTCTGCGAGTCAGCTCAGACCCTTAACCTGGCCAACAGCTGCCCAGACTAGGGTCCAAGTCTCCACAGCTGCTGGCACTGGGATATACAGGGCCTGAGACTGCAGCCCCGCACCAGCTGCTAGGGCAGATGTGTGCACACACAAACACATGCACGCACGCAGAGCTGTCACCCAAGACAGTGAGGAAAGACTGTGGCAATAGCTGGGACAGACTGTGCTGGCCAAGTGCAGGGCATGGCTGACAAGCATACCCACCAGCCAACTACTTACTTGCCATTGGTCCTTTTTTCCCCTTTGTCCCTCATTTTCCTACTCCTGTACCTCCCCACGTTACCTCAACCCCCTTTTCCCACCTTTGGTTCTTCCCCAAACATCCCATAATAAAGCCTGTGAGACCCCATGCTGCTCTTCCCCTGCACCCACAATGTGTCCTCCAATACTGGCCAGCAACACCCCTCAGCTGGAGGTGATTTGGTTTTCATTTTGTCAGATCAAAAATGAGTCAAATACATTATTTAAATATTGATCGACTGTTGTATATCTGGATGATTATAACACAGTTTTCTCAAAAAAAGTAACAGAAGAAAATCCTAGTAAAACCTAAGTAAGGTTATACTTGTAAACAATAATCCAGAACTAATGGAAAGTACAGAAATTAGCAGGATGACATTTTGCATTCACAGCCTCTGTAGTCCAAGTGATGCTGACAGGATTTTTAGAATTATTTTCCTCGTTTTTGACCATGGCTGTTCAAATGATTTTACTACCTGTCATGTTCCAAACTCTCATGATTTGCCTGTAAAATGTAACTACTAGCTTGAGTGTTTCTGAAGGAGTTTTTCATGGTTACTGCCTCATGTTACTTGATCGCAGTCATATCTCAGTGATACTGTCTTTGTATTATATTCATGTGAAATCAGTGGATTCCTTAGGTTTACCATGCCAGCAACTTAAACTTGCCAAGTTTTATTGTTTGTTTGGTTGGTTTTTTTGTATGCTGAACTTGTAGAAGTGAGGTCAAATTGAGTTAGATTTGAGATCTACCACTCATCAACAGAAATTCTAACATGCATTTTAACAACAGTAAGAACGTGCGTAGGCACTGCTGAAGAGATTCATGAATGCTACATGTTCCTTCATTGAAAGAATTTTTCATTCCTTTCTACTACCAAATTTATGCTAGAAGGATGGATAATAAGTAATTCTATGATAGTGTTTAAGATGGTTAGAAATCTAAGCAGATTTTTGCTCCAGGTTCTTGCTGGTAGGTGCCATAAAAGTATTTGACAAAGTAGAGTAAAATAACCGCTTAAAACTGAGCAGTTCAGACTGCAGGGACACATCTAATTGTTTGAATGGAAGTCTTTATACTTTCCTCTCATATGACAGATTAAACATCTTCCATATACCAGCAGTATAAAATATTATTTATCCACTCATTATATGTTTTTTGTGTTGTTTTATGAGTTTAAAGAGTTTACATGTTCGGGAAGGTTAAGGTTATGGGAAAGAAAGATTACACTCCTATCATATGTCACCAATCTCCTCTCTTACTCATTTAACATTAAGTCACATTCAGATATATGGGGATGTATGGTATGTAATTGTGATGCCTATGATGTTTGGTAGGCATCAGAGGATATAAGATCATGGGTGACTAGTCAAGGAAGACAGATCTCTACGGCTGCTGCATCCAGGGCACTCAGGCCCCAGTGTGTGCATAGCTTTTGGAGTGATAGCATTTGGGAGCACATCCATTGGGAGGGAATATAGTATGCTTGATCCTAATTAGTTTTAATAATGATTTTTCTCCTTTCATCTTCAGAAAAGGAAGTAAATGTGGGAACACAGGGGAACTAAGGGGGGAAGAAGTTTAATAACGGTAAAAGTGTATTCTGACGAACCATTTTAACATTTGGAAAACTGAGACAGGGAAAGATGAAGATGACAGCTTGAATCAAATCTACTGTGTGTGATTGTAGGTGGATATTTTGAACATATAATACACTCTCAGTTTGCATTTCCACATTTTTGTACCACCCATGGATTCACTGGGGAAATTACTAATACCAAAGGCAGTCAAATTCATTATGATCTTATAAATAGTGGGAACTGAAAACACAGGTTTATAGTAATGCACTTGTTTTTCCCTTGCTTTCAGTCTTAGAATTTATCTTAGAACTATAGAATGCATTCTAGATACTAGTTGTAGGTTCTTTGTATAGCTTTTTAAGATACGTTGTCAGGATAAGTTGCTGTATAATTCATGGTATTCCTGAACCATGTTAAATATTGTGGTCAAATATTCTTTTTTCTTGATGTATTTTTGTATGTGCTCTTGAAGTTTTTAAATGTTTGAATAGTGGCTCACCTTCAACCTTTCAAATAGTTTATCACTAACCTCTGAAAATCATTACACCAAAGTTTTATAAAGAAAATGTAGCCCCATGTCTTTATATAGGGTAGAATCCAAAAATTTTTCTTATCCTTAAAACCATTTTGGAACTTTTTTCCTAGGATAATTTCAGGGTGACCTGAATGGATGGTCCCAGGGAGAGCTAAGGAAATTTAATGTTGATGAAAATTCACTGGAAAAGATAACAGGTACATGGTACTTTGAATGAATCAAAGAAAAAAGAAAAAGTTATGTTGACATAGTTTAATGAAAACCCCTATCATGGTGCAGCAGCAGTTAAAAAAGGGATAAAACCACATTACATTGTTATAATAATATTCAGTCAGACACTCATCTCCATTTGAATCATACAGAAGTTCTGATTGATTAGTCTGTGTGAAAAAAAAAAACCAAAACAAAAAAAACCCAAAAAAACCCAATAGCCAGAGGTTTCCGGTTTTAGAGGTATAAAAGTACTTAGAAAGGGAGAAATGAGAGGCTGAAAAGACTGGTTCTTTATAGAGATCAAACAGAAAGGAGCTTAGTAGATGTGTGCAAAATGCTGGAAGACAATGGAAGAGAGAAAACAGGTATCTACAGTCTACCTTTCTGCTTGAATGGGACAATCAATTAAGCTAAAAAGTAATGACACACAGCATAATTAACTTGTTGATGCAGATGTAATAGACTTATGTAGGTGGGAAGAAAGGGCTAGTCATTCAAATGACCAATAAAACCCTCACCAGTTTTCAGGCAGAAGAAAATTTTAAGGATCTTAATCTGTTTCTGTCAAAATATAAGTGATTTCTAACAAGGATTTGAAACAATTTTTCCCCAAAACAGTGTATTAATCGCTACTCAGAATTTCATCATGCTTGCTCCTGGCCCTGGTCACTAGGTTTCCAGGAGATGTTTGCATTATTTCACTTTATACAGTGCTTTTTCTCCCAGGAAAACACCCCTATTCAAAGGCATCTGGTGGCAAAAGTGGTCATCACATACCATTATAAATTCTGGAAAACTAGACAGGTGATGCAAAATCTGACACAAATTATTGTAGGAATGTTCGAAAGAGAATCTATTCAATTTTCTTCTCCTGTGATGAAAAGTATGTAAAACTACAGCAAAACACATAGCAACTTGCAGAGCTGGTTCATATTTTCAAAATATCCTGTAAACTCTTCATTTAGAACAAGAGGGAGACCTGCTCTAACTATACCTCATTTCTATCCCACATGTCATACTGTAAAATTTGTTTTATCCAGTTTCAAAAACAGCTACTTCAATTATGTCAAAAAACATATGTCAAGTATCACCCCCACACATTGCAGTCTATTATCATCACCCATTTATGTCAAAGGGAATTAATATCATAGGTACTGCTTAATCTTTCTGAATGGACTGGAAGGAAATGCAGTAGAAATACTTGCCTGCAGCTGTCTCTGCCCACCATTTAATTGTGAGATCTGGTTATCTTTCTCAACTAGAACATCAAAATGCAAAAATATTTGGGTTTTTTGTGGTGCTCAGTATTTTCTGTAGTGTCTGTCAGTAAGCAGTGGTTTTTCCTCCTAACTCTGTGTGGTATGATCTCTTAAAAGAATATTTTTGTTTTGTTTTGCCATGGAATTAATTGATTCATTACTTTTATCCTCCTGGTTGGCCCCATGATGACAAACCTCACAAAATTCCTTGTGTGACCAGCTACCTCCCATAGTGAATGCACAGCTTAGAGGAGAATTAGCTTCTGTTCTGTCAATGTCTTGACTCATTTACAAGTAAGATTTTGAATCTCTATCTGATTATTTCTCCTAAAGCTATTGCTGTTTTATATTTCTTATTTCATTTTGCTTCTGTCATTCCTCTTGGTCCTTGTCCAGTAACGCAACATGGACCTTAGCGGACTGAAAGGTGTTGAATAGTTTTCAATGATAGTTTGATGATCAGTTTCAGTACTCCTTTAGGCCACTGCATATAATCAGCATATAATCTACTTAATGACCTGTACTGCATTGAAATAAATGGATGTAAAATATAGCTAATCAGTTGAATAGCTATTTTATATACATGGCTAGACACCCAATTTAGCAAATTATTCAAGCATGTGTTTACCTCCTTTGCTATTCAGCAAAGCACTGGAGTGAATTTAGCATTAAACTTGTTCAGGTCCACTAAGACCAAGCACTTTCTTTAAGAGCCATGCGGAACAGAGGTAGATTGCTAAAAAAAAAATGCCTTATTAAACATTATTTTGCAGTTTCATAAACAGAAATAAAGTTAAAAAATAATAGAAACTATTGAGGAGATTTAGAGTTCTGGATTTAAATATTTCACCTCTCATCAGACATGTTTAAATGTTGTTACTGAGGTTGTTTATTTACTTGCTCTTTTTTTTTAATGCAAATATATTTAAAAGAAACTGGAAATAGGTTTGAGTAATGACACTTACATTGAATTTCTCTGGATTTATTTTTCTAACAACTGAACCTAGTAGTTAGCCACAGACAGTGAACTCTGTAAAAGGTTCTTCTAATATTCATACAGCGTTTTTCTATTTGCACTAGGACTCCTACTCCTCAGATGAACATGTATTGTCATGTGCAACATAACTGTCCATCCATGTGCACTGTAGCTTGTTCTTGTATTAAATATAAGGAAGTGTTCTGCATATCACTTGGTGAAATTGTTAAACTTCAAATTCTAATTACAGCTGTTGCAGGAAATAACACACAGCTTATTTTGTGTGAAGGGGAATATATGCTTCAGAAATGTAATATTAGACTTCCCTCACCCCACCCAAATCCTATTTCTGTTGGAACATGGATGCCACTGTTAGTTTGTTATTTTGACAATTATTTCTATTTAGGTAGAATATTAATGTACCAATTCATGTTCCAACAGGAGAGCGGGTGTTTTCATGTTTTACCAAACCAAATAGTTAAATGTTGAATATGGCATTTTGGGAAGTAGTGCTTGTCACTCCACTCATTCCTTGATCCCATGTCAATAGGCTGATGAAGTGCAGACATCTCAAGCATTTGGCATCTATATACAAACAAATAGTCTTTTGAGTTTTTGAAGGATTACCATGGTATCTTGCCACTAACGTGAAGGCATTATTAAATATACGGAAGGCACTAGAAAGGCCTTCCCGTGTAAGATTATCTGAAAACTTATGCTTAGCAGTGCTCTGTGAAAATTGCAACTTTCATTTCATAATCTAATAATTTTGCGTGTAGTCACATCTTCTCTTCAACCAGATTCCTGATAATATTTCATGAATTTTTTTTCAGTTAAACCCCACTATATATCAATTTGTTCCCAAAGAAAAGGGATGACTTTTCTCAAAGAAACCAGGTTGGCTTTAAAACATGTATGATGTCAAGATTTTACAACTGAGAACAATGAAATTAGTAAATAACTTTACAAGTGTTGTGCTAGCTATGAATGCTTTGCATAATGTACTCCTTATAGGAAAAAAAATACTCTTTTGATAAATAATATTCTTCTGGTGGATGAATGAAGATTCTTTTTAAGATAACTGACTTACAAATTCACTGGGAGTTCTGCAGTACAAATTTTGTTTTTTGTTTATCCAGTATGCACAGGAAGGAAAGGTCAAGGCCAAAGGCAGAAAGTTTAGAAATTCAGGACAAAAAGTTAAAGTACGTAATACGTTTTAAATTTTTGCAGCTGTTGCTGTCCCTCTTTCTGTACTATCCAGATGTACCAAAAGTCATGTTTTAAACCTGGCTAATGTCATATTGAACATTAAACATTTCACACACATGATTGAAGGCACTCTTAACTTCTTCACCTGATTTTGAATTGGACATGGGTCAAATTTCAGAACTGTTTTTTACCAGTGGAGTAATTCTGCAGTAGTGAGATAAAACATAGATTTTGTTGGCTAATTCTTCTATTATTCTATAGTGAGATTGTTTCTGTTCTTATTTACATTTATGTTATGCTGCTTTTTAAAATCTAATTGATAAAAATTGAATGATGCTGAAATCCTTCACTAAATTATTATTTTAAAAACAAACAAACAAAACCAAAGCAAAACAAAAAGCCAAGGTCAAAATTATGTTCACTGTTTATTTTAGTCCTGCCCTCTCTGTGAAATACCCCTATTCAATTGTTGTCAGGTTTGGAGACTGTTTTGGTAGTAGATACCCTTTTGCCTTGTTCTGAATGTGGTTAGTGGGTCTGTATGTTTTATAGCTTTATTCTCCTAAGATTTATTTTAAATATGGTTTAAAATAGTGATTTTTCAGAAGTAGCTGTAGAGGTTCCTTGTAACAGTACACTAATGGAAATTTATACCAGTAATTCATAGGTGTGGATAGGTAAGGGAGATAAAACATCAGCACTTTGACATTAAAACGTTGTTGGAAATGCAAACTGAAAAAAAAGAATTATGTATTTATTATGCAGGAAAGTAAGGATTCTTTAGTTAATTATGGATTAATTATGACAGTCACTCTGATTTAGGCAGTACAGTATTAGAAAATTACATATGTACACGTATATATTTGCCCAAAATGTTGGAAGCTGTGTGGCTAATTGGGTCTCAGTCATCTGTTATCCTCTCAATTTCACAAAATAAATGCTGTACTATGTTTTTCCTGTCTGTTAAATACAGGTGTAACTACTTTGTATGTAAAATTATTGCCAAAGATTCCAGAGTACAAATGACCTTCAGAGGACTAAATCAAACAGATGCTTCCTCAGTGGTGTTCTGACTTCAGAAAAGATTCAGGGAAAATTTTTGCCATCACTCTCCACCCTCTTTTCCTGCTGGGATAAGGCTGTTCCTTTTCTTCCTTTGCTTCGTCTCTCTCCCTCCCCATAGTCAGTAAGATCCAGGTCTTTCTTTTGCTCCTCACCACCAGGCTTACAAAGCCACCAGCATAAACATTAACTTTTAACAGTCAGAGAACCGTTATCTGTGTATAAATTTATTGTTTTTATTCCTCATTTCTCCTTGTGTGCAGCCTGCATTGCAGGACTAGTCCAAGTGGGACTTGGCTGAAGACAGCTACAGAACAGCCTCTTCCAGAGTTCCCATCTGAACTGCCTCACAGTGCCAAAATCCTACTTCCTGACTGTGCCAAAGCACCTTCTCCTCTTGTGGGGACACTAGGAACTTGCCTATCCTTGGTATACAAAACAGTGGATTAGCTATTTAGTTAAAGGTTAACTCCAAGAGCCCTTAAGTTCTGCAATCCCCTTCTCTGAGAAAATTCGTTTATTTTATGGCACAGAAGCCTCAGTTCACATGAAGTGAATGAATCCATTCAGCTGAGGTGCCTTGTCTTCCCTGAGTCAGCCTGGAATAGGTGGGGAAAGCTCTTAATTGGCCTAGCAGAGGTTGAATCACCCCCTGGATGGTCCAAACTCTTTCTGCTAGCTATAGAGAGCAGATAGGCCAGCTAAGTTCTTAAAGTTTGTAAAATTAGGCAGCTGAAACACAAACCCAAGAGGTATGTTGGTGCTTGCATCAAGACCCAGGATTGCAGAGACTGTCAAGCAAGGATAGGAGCAGGTGGGTTTTTGTCACTGGTTTGTGAGAAGAGAGCTGTTTTACACAGCATTCTGCCACTGGAGAATAAAATGTCCAGGCTTCTTTTTGATTCCTTTTCTCTCTTGAAAGGAAGCAGTAGAGTTATGACAGCCCTGAGTTCCAGTAGCTGAAGATGACCTAGAGAGGGAGGCAAATTTGACCAAGAAAAAAATGCAGTGGACTCAGATCATGAGAACAATAACAGCTTGGGGAGGAAGGAAAATAGATTTTGATAAGGTGTGTAATTGTTGCTTTGGAATAAGACAAATCAATCGTAGCAATGACATTCATTATATATGTTTGCCTAACCTGCTAATAAAACCTCCAACGGTAGAGTTCCCACCGTTTCTGTTCCGGTGTTTAACTAGCTTTGATGCTCTGCCCTCTGAGAGCTCATTTGAGCAGACATTTCTGTCAGCCCTACCCGCACACCACATAGTTCACCAGTTCCTCACATGAAAGCTTCATTGTTAATGTTTGTTCTGCCTTTTCATATCTAGACAATCTTTCACCTGGCCAGGGCAGGTGTAATGTCAGATGTATTCTGTGCCAAAAGTAGCAGATACATGTTCCTGGACTGGTCTTTACATTCTTATCCAACTTGTCAGTACATATATAATGTGGTTTTATGGATTTTTTTTTTATCAATACCACAAGTTGCAACATATAAATGTTTGTGTCTGCAATGCACTTTTCAAGGGTATTTATGAAAAAACAGGGTAAGGCTTCTTAAGAGGCTATCTCCTGGTTATGCAAAAAGAGAGATTAGTAGTAAAAATTACACCATAATTATAATAGTATATGAATAAATACTGTAATTTTAAAACATTTGGTTTTGTCATAGCAATATTGCCTTTCCTGAAGAGATCATTCCACAGCATTTTCAGAATTAAATTATTGTTGCTCTTATTTACCTCTTCTTACTTTTCAAAATGTATCTTACATTTTCTATTGGAAACACATATGGGGAAGTAGAGACTTCATCGTCTCTCTTTTTCCTCCTGGGTGTAGAAAGAGATGGGGGCTTAACAGTGATGGTGACCCAGAGTATTTGAGCTCTTGTAATACAGACTAGCTCTTAGACTGTTAGTGGTCCTAAAACTGGAGAGGAAATTTACATGCCTATGGCCCTTTTTTGATTCAGTCAATTCAGTAACACTGAAAAGGTAAAACAAGTTAGACCTTTCTGAAATTCAGTAGTTGCTATCGAATCTTTATGTAAATGTTACAGCCCCACAGTTCCAGATTTTGGCTTGGACTCTGATTGCACTTGGATTGTTTCTGAGTGATCAAAAAAGAAATTAATAGATGTCTAATAAGAAAGCTCACTTTATGTTATTTACAGTCTAGTCTAATCTCAAGACGTTTAGATAGCTACAATAAACATACATTTGAACTGAACCTGACCTATTCCTGAAGGATTACAGAACACTGAAGTCTATGAAGGCATTAAATATAAACTGCTGACTCAAATTAATTAGTCTTCTAAATTTCTTCAGTGTTCATGAATGATTTCACAAAACAGAGTATTAAATATTGTGCATTCACAAGGATATTCCATACATATACCATGGGGGAGCAGTGGTTTGTTGTATTTTATTGAGCGTAGATGATCTAAAAGAAGGTGACTTGCTGTCTAAGGTATAAAGAGCTTGGGTAGGACAGAGGGGTTTTTATGCTTTACAAAGTAGTCATCTATTAATAGAAGTCAGAGCCTGGAATATGTCCTCTAATGTAGCCATAAGCAATTCAAAACATAAATAACAAATAGCCAGTGGATGTCATTTGCGGCTAAGGTTGTTAATGCCAGAAGACTATTATTAGGTCTATGAAGTATTTCAGTAACTTGCACTTTGGGGAAAACAGATTTTCCTTGGAGTCTGAAATGTGCTGCTTATTAAGTTTTGGTGGAAATTAGATTAAAACATCATCTACATTGTTAAAAATCTGCATCACTAAAAACTTGGGGGTTTTAGTGTAACATGCACTGTGACATGGACTAAAATTTTATTTTTTTTTAAATTCAAAATATAAATCTAACCCTCATGAGTAACTGATATAAAAACTGATTAATTTCAATAAAGCAACATCAAAGTAAGTGCTGCATGAGTCAAGTTAAGGTAATTTAAAGTCCCCAGAGTGAAAGAAATCTTCTTCTGTTTAATTTATGGCATTTCCCTGTTATTAAATTTTTGTTCAGAGCAACTCCTCTTCTGATACAGAATTTTAACCTGTAATTTTTATACATATTTAATTTATGTTAAAGCTGACTAGAGATTTTGATGACCAAGAATGTAGTTAGTTGGTGCTAAAATATTGGCGTATGCTAGAGCACTTTGTTAGATGGGAGGCTAAGTGAGTCTCTGCAGAAACACTGATTTTAATAATAACAAAGCCAGAGACAGTGCCATCTTTTCCACACATTCATGAACTAATAAGCACTTACATATTTCTTTTTGTCCCTGGAGTGCTGAGTTTACTTGTTTTCTACTAAAAATATTAAGAATGGAACAAGTTATCACACATCCAAAAAAAACCCATTTATAAATATGAGGCAGGCAGAATTGTTAAGATTTTATATGCATTCTTCTGTGTTTTGAATATTGGTTAGCTGCTGTGATCCGCATATGATCACAAAAGATACAATCTTTTGTGAATTTTGAGAATTTTGAGAATTTGTTTTTCTAGATTTTTCTTATGTATATCAATAAATTTATATTTTTATTAAATTGTATTTTAATTATCAGACACTTGTGACAATTGTGTGTATTTTTGCATAGCTTTGTGAAAATACCCAGTATGCTGCAGAGTGATCTTCCTGTGATACAAAATTTTTTAATGTCCTTTAACACAACATTTTTTCAAATATTGTGTGACTATAACGTAATGGAAATTTAGACACCAGGATGTATGCATGCTTGTGTCAACTAGATGTTACACTGTGATCCAGTAATTAAACATTTACCAAGGGAGACAAAAGAATGTACCTTAGGCTGAAATCTTTTGAAGTTGTATTTGTAGTAACATTGAGTATGCTAAACTATTCAGAAGACATCCAGTAGGGGGGGAGTTGGAAATTACACTCACATTTTGATAGTGATACTGACAGTAAAATGGTCTTAGAGTCTTGTACCCTTGAACACATAGTTCACAAGTAGCCAGTTGCCAGTATCAACATTTCTGTATCTGTGCAACTAACTGCCTTTACTTTTCAAGCACCAGGAGTACATTCTCACTAGGTGCACATGGACGGCCACCCCGAAAGCTTACAACAGCCCTACAAACTAATAGGTGAAGCAGGAGTGGAAGCAAGAATTCTGCAAATTTGCCTGAGCAGAAGTGAGCAGTTTATTACTATTGTAGGGACAATCAGTTGTTAGTAAGAACAAGGTGGGTCAGGAGAATCTCATCACACGAGGTGTTACTGAGCATTTTTAAACTTTGTTTACTTGTATTACACTGACCTGTGCTGAATTGAATGATTCTAGTAATTTAGAGTTTGTCCCAATCTTTGTATAATTTTACTTCCACATGAACAAGATAATTCTTCTTTGAGGATATGCAGGTTTGTACACTAGTAAATTGCTTTCAACCTAATGTTTAGGAGGTGCAGTGTTACCAGAACAACAGTTTTGCATAGCACAGAATGCTTGTTCATCTTACTGGCTGGCTGGCTGCAAGGAGGACAAAATGTACCTCAGAGAGCCTCCATATATACTTTAGATATAAAGCACTAAAAAATCAACAATATACTTTTCTGCATATTTAACTTTGTACAATGATAAGTGAGGCCCTGTTCATATTTACTATTTAGTCATTACTGGAACAAACACTGTTAATAAAAAGATGAAGAGAGGCTGACTTGCAAGTTATGATAGCAATTCCAGGTTTTGTTTCCATCTTGATCCAGCACAAAACCTCAGAATTATTCAGATGACTGTCTGCTACCATTTGTTTTTCTACCTTTTCATATTTAGAAACCACTGTATACCTCCCCAGGGCTAAAGCGTTCTGCAGAACACAACTTCAGAAAGTCCCAAGGCCCCTGAAGTGGATTATTTAATTAGGCTGAAAATGTACAATTTCTTAAAACAATCTTCCTGACATTATTAACCATCTGTCAAAATGTTCACAAAGGTCGGACCCCAGAAAACACATGGAGGTGCCAAAAGGAAAGAGCTTTGAGAGTTTAAAGGCAGATGATGGGAGCTTCCAATGGATTTAGTTTGGGTGTTGGCTGGACTGAATACAGCTGACTACAGCTGGGTCTGATGATAACCTGGTTCCTGGCACAGTTGTGGATTAGGACTACCTAGGAGCTTTCAGTCTAGCATATATGGCTGTGTGAGATAGACTGTTAGGGATGCTGCAGTTGAACTATTCACATCATGAGTCCCAGGAAGCTTCTCCTTATCACTGGCACTCTTACAACATGCCTGATAACCATTACTTAGCAGTATCATGAGTCCCCCTGTCCCTAACAGGTGAGAGACAGCATACAGGGCTCATGCAGAAAACACTTGGAATTTAAGGAATAGGAGGAAGCCAGCATGAGTGAATGATAGGTACACAGGTTTAGCAGGTCCAAACTAAGCTAATTGAATGATTACTACTATCAGGAAAGGATTGAAGGCTGATTGTCTTGAGAAAGAGCCTACCAACTGGCTGAATCAGATTAGTCATAAACTCCCCTCCTAAGCTTTTTTTCAAGCTCCTGCTCACTTTATCTTCAGAAAGGCTACTCTTTTGAGAATCAGTTCTCCCAAGTAGTATGTAGGAACCTCAACTTCCAGCAAAACACTGAAATGCCAGTGCTTCTGGTACTGCCTGGAGTTTGTGGTGCAGGCTTGGTCTTGAACCACAGCCTGGAACATAAAGATACGGATTTAGAAAACAAAAAGTGTCTAAATATCTGTGGCCAAGGTTTGGAATAATAAAAGACTGAGGCAAAGGTATAAACCTGCACTCAACTGGGTTAACTGGAAACCTACTAGCTGTTAGTATTCTAATTTCGGAAAAGCAGACCCTAAAAATGCTCACATATATAACTATATTTCCTTTTTACAGGGTGTACTGACATCCAAAACATCAGCAAAAACCTGTCTAGTGTCTAATGCCCTTCCACTGAATGCTTCTGTCTTGTATGTGGACATACTTATACAATGCATATATTTAATTGTATTGATTTGGGCCCATTTCCAAATTCTGTAAGTCAGTACTGGGAAACATAAACAAGAAACTATTTAACTTCATAATAATCTGCAAGTGTTGGATGTTACACACATCCTCCAGTTCCGTCTCTGTTCAATAACATTGCAGACAAAAAAATTACTCTGGTAAGTATAAGGCAATGTGTAAATTAACCTGAAAACACAAATGCTTGTGAAATCTCTAATGCTGCAAAGCAGAAGGGGAAAGCTGCAGGGTAAGAATAGCTGCGTAGTGCCCTCACTGATTTTTCAGACAAGTGCTCTGCCTTTTTTGTGGCATCTAAGCTCTACGTTTGTTGGAATAGATGTTCTATTTTAAAACACTGAGTAAATATTAAACTTCCACACTGTCTTATTGTTTGCATTCTTTGACACTTGGCTGTAACTTGCTGCAAGTTTCTCAGATGAAGTCACATTTTGGTAAGATGGAAGATAGTTCCAAAGTAATACAAGCAATCAAAACTAGTAAAGAAAGAAGTTTCCTAAATGTTACAGTGCTTCTCACTAAGTACATATTTAGGGATCAAGTGATGGTAGCATTCTCCCAACTAAAAAAAAAAAAAAAAGCCCCCCAAACAACACAAAAACCACCCAAAAAACCCCCACCACAACCATTTCTGCACTCTCTGGAGCAGCTAAGGTCAAGGAATCAGCCTTTCTCTTGCCTTATAAAAAGTGGGGAAACCTGTGTCAAGCATATGCTTTTTGGTGGACTGAAAGGCCATATGTCAGAA
>NW_010231522.1:1452-27895 GCF_000690775.1 Eurypyga helias | reverse complement strand
CTTCCTTATTAATTTTTTTCTTCCAGCCAATTTCTGAAGAGACATATTACTGTGAAGCTTTCTTTTCTTTGAGTCTGTGTTCATGTTTTAGTTAAAAGCTCACTGCTACATGCTTTGTTGACTGAGCAAGGTCATGAGTCAGTCATAATCAATCAATGTCTGGGTTTTTTTTATTATTGGTAAGGAATTATTTCAGTTAATGATTTACAAAAAAAGAAAATGTGTGAACTATGGATGTAAACAAAACCAATTATTACACTAAGTTGTGGATGTCTGTGGGAATTCTACTTATGACTCCAGAGCTCCATTGAATACATGCTGCATTTGAGGCCTAAGATGTTGCTGTTTTGTAATTATAATTGTTCCAATTTTGTAGTAGAAAGCTAACCCTGGTAATCAGAAAAAAAAAATGTGAAACAGCAGATTGAAAATAAGTAGGCTTGTTTCTAGATTTGCTGCTGTCTGAGGGTTACATGGCATAATCATTCTTACCAAAGCTTTCAAAAGTATCCCCTAATCCTGCAAAATCAACTTACGATGTCTAGGAACGGATTTTCCTGTGACTAGAGAGTCCTGTGCACTTCAGTAGGAGTGTCAGAACTCAACATAAGAAGATTAAATGACATGTATCTAAAACTAAGCATTACCATTAGTTGACTAGAAGTTAGTAAATGTGACGCCTGTCTACAGGAATGGCCAGAAGGAGGATCCAGGGAATTACAGGCCTGTCAGTCTGACCTCAGCGCCAGAAAAGATTATGGATCTGATCATCTTGAGTGCCATTATGCATGTGTACAGGGCAACCAAATGATCAGGCACAGTCAGCACAGGTTTATGAACTGACCAAACCTCATCTTCTATGCCAAGGTCACCCACTTGGTGTGTGAGGGAAAGGATGTGAATGTAGCTTACCTAGACGTTAGCATAGCTTTTGATACCATTTACCACAGTATTCTCCTGGAGCAACTGGCTGCTCATGGCTTAGATGTGTATACTCTTTGCTGAGTAAAAAACTGTCTAGATGTCTGGAATCAAAGAATGTTGGTGAGCGGAGTTATATCAGTTGGTGACCGGTCACAAGTGGTGTTCCCCAGGGCTCAGTACTGGGGCCAGTTCTGTTTAATATCTTTATCAATGACCTAGATGAGGAGATCAAGTGCACACTCAGTAAGTTTGCAAACAACACCAATTTAAGCAGGAGTGTTGATCTGCCTGAGGTTAGGAAAGCTCTAGAGAGGGATTTGGACAGGCTGGATCGATGGGCTGAGGCCAACTGTTTGGGCTTCGACAAGGCCAAGTGCCAGGCCTTACACTTAGACCACAACAACTTCATGCAATGCTACAGGCTTGGAGATTAGTGGCTGTAAGGCTGAAGGCAGAAAAGGACCTGGGTATACTGGTTTACAGGTGGCTGAATATGAGCCAGAAGTGTGTCCAGGTAGCCAAGAAAGCCAGCAGCATCCTAGTCTGCAGCAGGAACTGTGTGGTCAGCAGGACTAGGAAAGTGATTGTCTTCCAATACTTGGCACTGGTAAGGCTGCACCTTTAATACTGTGTTCAGTTTTGGGCCCTTCACTACACAAAAGACGTTGAGGTGCTGGAGTGTGTCCAGAGAAGGGCAACAAAGATGGTGAAGGTCCAGGGTGGAGCAGCTGAGGGAACTGGGGGTTTTAACCTGCAAAAAAGGAGGCTGAGGGGAGACCTTATCACTCTCTACAACTGCCTGAAAGGAGATTGCAGAAAGGTGGGTGTTGGCCTCTTCTATGAAGCAATAATTGATAGGATAAGAGGAAATGGCTTTCCTCTTTCAAGTTGCTTTGAGAAAGCTTTAGATTAGATATTAGGACAAATTTCTACACTGAAGGGGTTATGAAGCATTGTAACAGGCTGTCCAGGGAAGTGGTTGAGTCACCATCCCTGGAGGTATTTGAGAGGTGTGGATGAGGTGCTGAAGTACATGGTTTAGTGGTGGTATTAGCAGAGTTAGATTGGACTTGTTCTTCTTTTTCCAGCCTAAAGATTCTATGATTCTATGATTAGACAGAGCTCTGATTAAAAAATTGTTACATTCCCGTTTCTTACTCTTGGCCATATAGGCAGAATGGTCCTAATATTGACCAGAAAAAAATTGTCAAATCAGTTAGTTCTATTCTGGACATATTCTGGACATTAATGTAATTAATGATAAATACCTTTAGGAAACAGTGTTTGGCTACATTGTTCTTGAGAGAGGTCACAAAAGCTGTTTCAGCAAAACTGTTTTCTAACCAACGTACTAACCACGTACTTCAGCACTAAGCTACTACAGATATAGTATCTGCAGCTTGAAAACATGGTCTATTCTGTAATACAACAATTGAGTGTGCTAAAATTTGTTGAGATACAATCTACAAAGTCTGCTGATGAAGTATATCCCTCTGTTAGAAGAAATTGCCCCAAATTAGTAACAAATTTTCCTTCTGTCCATAATGCCATTAAAATCTTAACGAAACAAAAAAATTTGTCTTGCTTTTTCTATTCTCAGCAAATATTTATAAACTAATTTCACAACTGGTGGCTTTGGGATCATCTGCAAGAAGCGTATGGCATCAGCAATTAGAAATACTTCTACTCTGTTCCCATTTAGAAATAAGAGAGAGAGAAGGTCTTAACTTAAGCTGCTGTTAAATCCCTTAGGGTTGGACTTATCACCCGTAACATTAGCCATCTAAATTTAAACGTAAAGTTTAAATTACTTACATATTTTGACACTACACTAATGGAGAGAGATCAGCACCTCCAGATGGTGATTCATGCCACTTTAAGATAGAAATCTAAGATAGATGGGAATTGTCTGTATTTCCATTAGAGAAGTCACCTAGATGATGAATTTATCAGGACATGTAGCTTTCAAGTGGTAAAATTAGTTGAAAGAAATTCCAAGCAAACAACATAATCCAGAAGAGGAAAAACGTAGAAGAATTTGGCAGGGAATACAGGGATATTTCTATCACCTGCTTATGAGGCTACAAAACTAAAGCAATAAACTAAAAAAAAAAAATCCTGAGACTATCCTTGAAGAAAGAAGAAATACTAAGATTCTTTTCCACATTTCATTAATAAATATCTTGATTTCAGTGTCTAACAGTGAAGTACTGGAAGGACTGTATTCATCTTAGTCTTGTGATTGCTTTACTGTATTTCATATATGTATCCTTAGTTTGAATTTTATGCATATTCAGTGTGTGACTAGAGACACCATACAGTCAACTGCTATCACCCATCTGCCCTGGACTTCTGGCCTACATGGAAGAGGAACCATGCTGGAAAGGGATTCAGACAAGGCTAAAAAATCCTGCATTGCCTGAAAGAGGAGCCAAGTCAGGTGCTGAAGGGCAACAGGACACGCACCAGGGCTCTGTACTGGAACTGAAAGAGAAAGGATGCTGCAGCACTGCTTCAGTTCATTTCCTGACAAAAACAGTCGTAAAATTTATGAAGCTGTTACCTCTGGTATGGAGGGGATGAGGATAACAATAAAAACATCATATAATTTGAAAATATATTAGCTTGTCTCTCTTCTTCTGTATCTTCTCAGTTTCCGACTTCAGAGACATTCCAAAGAGGCTTTTGGATCTAGACAGACTCCCTGCAACTTCTGACTCTTTCCTGCCTCTGACTTTCTCTGAGATCCTGGCTTGTAATCTGCTGTCCTCCTACAGTTCCTTATGGCACTGTTGTAGTGCTATCCAAAAATACATGTGTTCCATAAAGAAACAGCTTGTTTTCTTGGAAGCAGTATCTGCATCCTGTGTCTTGCTACATATACCTTCAACTCAGTAATATCCTTCCATAACAATCCTTTTCCAAAGTAATGATCCAGGTTCAATGAGTCATTTGGATAGCCACTTTAACCCAAACCATGCCAAATTACAGAGTTCAGGTAAGAACTGAATCTCTAGGTAAATGTGTGGTTGTTGTGAGGTTTTTTAATTTGTTTGTTTTGGTTTGGTGTTGGTTTTTTTGTTTGGTTGGTTTTGGGGGGTTTTTTGGGGTGGGAAGGGAGGTTGGTTGGTTTGTTCATTTGTTTTTTTCTCCTGTTTATGAGTTGTTACACCTGGATGCTCATTTGCTGAAAACACACAATGAAATGACAAGAAAATTACTTCACAGATATACTTAGGTGTGTTTTGGAGCCGATCTACTACACAGGTATTGAATTCTTTCCCAGCTTACACATTTTTAGCAGTAATGAGAGCTGCACAGCATATTCAAAGTCACAGTTGGTTTTTTTGTGCATAACTTGCACCAAACTGCATTTCCTGTTGCCAATGTTTTACAATGTGGAATGGTATGAACCAAAGATGTACAGAAATTTAATTTGGAGTTATAGAGGAGTTTTAAGCTTTTTCATGTTTCCTTCAGTTTCAGAAACTATTCTGATTTTTCTTTGGCATTACACATGCAGACAAACACGCTAATGCCTTTATTACATAAGTGTTCAGAAATGCTCACATTTCACAAGAAAGATGCATCCCATTCACACACCTTATGCAAACAAGCTATAAATTGCTACACAAGTGAGGACATGCAACGTTATGCTTGAAAAGGCTATTCAGGTGAAGCTGTCATGGCCCTTCCCTGCAACAGATCGTGAAACCCTCCCTTTGGCTTGTTTTCCTCTCTTTCTGTGAGTGACAGAACACTGCTTCTTCATCACTCATAGGGAAGAGCAATCAAAACCAATACCACCTTCATGTTCAAGGTTGTGTTGACCCCTACTGAACATATTCTTGTGCAGTAGATTCAGTGCCAACTGAACAGTTAAAGAGCTAACCCAAATGGCATGAATGGCATGAATAAGCTTAAACCCTTGTAAGCCTTTATCATCACCACCACCTTTGCCACGGTCTCAATGCAGCTGTAGAAAAGCAAACTGCTCTGCAAGCAAAAAGATGAATGAACTGTGGTTGATGCTTGATTTTGATGTTTAAAAAAGATACATATTCTTTCAGCTGGAGGCTTCCTGCAGCTGGGACACATAAGCAGTTTGTCTTGGCTGCAGAGCTGTAGTAAAATCATAGGGTTTTTTTCCTTAGCTGGGGTTTCTGTTCTCTCAACAACCCATTCATAGGGCCTTTGAGAAATTAGTGACTAAGAACTCTACTGACTTGTAAATTTGTGCAGAAGTTACTGGAGCAGGGAGCGGCAGACAATATGATTATGTTTTGATGAGTCTGGACTGTGATAATTCTAAAAGCTTTCCCTTTAGTTAATACCTAAATGATAGGAGCTGAAACCAAATTATATTCCAAGATTTCCAGACACTGAAAAATTGTAATCTTTAAATACAATCTGATAAGCACTACTTTCCAGGAGAGCACTAGAGCAACAAATTATCACAGCCATCAGTGGACCTGTAAACTGTGAATTCTTGCTCAGACTAGATTTCTGGAAATAAACACGCAAATTGAGAGGAGCAATCTTCATTAGTAGCTCACTATTCTTAGTAGTAAATTATTTTTGCATTCTTTAAGTTTATTCTAAGGAAATTTCTGTATGCCATGGAATATATACTCTCTAAGTAAGTTACCTTTACATTAAATTGAAGTCAATTTTACAATACATTTAATGAAATAAAAGAGGAAGTACACAAGTATGAATGGGGATTAGACATAGCAGGTAAGATGCTGACAGCTGTATTTCCCTATTTCTTTGCTATTTCCCTTCCCCCTGTTGAACTCTGGTACTTTTCCTGTAATGCTCCTCACTGCAGGGCAGCTTAGAACGGTTTTGGCAGGGAATAGTCTGCTTATTCTCCCTGGAGACTGCACAGCCATTATAAATCCTTTTGGAGTTCTTAACCCTTAGGTGTAACTAACAGCTTTAACCTTCTGCATTACTGAATTCAAGCAAGAGGTAGTGCCAGCATGTGGAGAAAAGGCACATATGTAAAATTACTGGGTAGTAAGTCACACACTTTGTCATACTTTTATTTAATGAATTTTGCAAGCAAAATCTGCCATGCACTGGAAGTGCTCTGAGACACACCAATTGTCATAATTAAGATTTATGGTAGAAATAGGTAACTGAACTTTCTTCTGTTAAGGAATTCCTTGTTTCAATCATATTAGTGTTTTCCACCCACTTTTTCCTAAAATTATACTTTGTGTTTTACTCCTTCCCTTCTGTCTTTTCCTCTTGGCATAACTTGCTCATATTTCATGCCTTCTACTGTTAGTGTAAGAGGGAACAAGGTGCCAATACTAATTATTATGGCAAGGCGATATGTGAATGATGATGATCTTACTGTAGAAAAAAAGGGAATTATGGCTTGTAAGCAAATCAAGTCAACAGTTCAGATGATAGAACATTCTATGTAAATCTTTTTCCAGCTGGCTAAATAAAATATAAGAGAGAAACCTACCCTTACATCTTACCATTTTACTTCTTACCATACCTTACTTCTCACTTCAGACCATTATGAACATGATACTCTTTCCGTAATGTTTTTCACTGACACAGCACTGTACTGTGTACATTTCAGAGCATTTTAATGCATGAAAAATTTATCCTGCATATAAAAAAATTAGGAAATAAATTATAAGTTCCAAGTAGCATATGATTTTATTGTTACAGTTAAGGAGAAGATTGATGCCTTGTGTCTTCTTGTCACCTGAGTCCAAAGCTGCAAGAACCATTTGTGAAAGATACTGGAATGCTGACATAAATTGCTTGGGGTTTTTCCACTGTTATAACATGCTTGGCTTTAGTGTTTGACTGTGTGTTTCTGAAGATGAGAGAACATTGCTTCTTTTTCAATTTACAGGGTTTTTTCACCTCTTTTATGGAAGGATTGCTTTCACAGCACCAATTGCTGAAGACAATTGCTATCTAATTGTGTTTGAATGTATGCAGTCATCTGAAGCATATTTTGCAACTTTCTGTCAGGATCCAACAAATTTACAGTGATTAAAAGAGACATTATGAGAATCTAGTAAGCAAGCAAACAAGTATCTAAAAAGGGCGCTTTCCACACGCAAATATTTGCCAGCATAATTTTAAAAAGAATCCAGCAGTTCATAAGCTGCTGTGAGGCTCCATTGTCTGATAGATACCATAAAAGCACATTTTACTCAAAGTTCAGAACCAGAAATAACGTATGAAAATTAGTACAGTGGTGATAAGGTTAGATGTGACAATTTTACCAAGGTCTCAATATTTCATTTGAATGCACAACAGCCTCTGATTAGCAACAAAACAAATCCAAACATCATGACATATAAACGACTCAGATTCTTTTAGTAACGAGTCAGACCACCAATCAGTAGTACCCAATGAGGGGATAATAAATGGTATAGTTATAAAGCTTGGCCCCTTAGGTATTAAACAGATCAGCTAACTATCAGATGATTTCCAGTGAAGGGTTTATAATGCATGGTATGCACAGGGGAAACATACAAATAAAGTGTCTATTCCATGTTCCACAAAAATCGACTAAAGCAACTTTCCCTAGTAGAGTAAATACGTAAGAGAGCATAGGGTTCTCCAGATTTGACCCAAAAACTTAAATGATGCTTTTTTTAGCATGATTCAGCATCTGCTATGGCTGTAAGTAATTTATACTGAATGTCCATAGGGTTCTTAGAGGTCAGATTTATTCCGTGAAACTGTCCCCACTTTTCACAGGAAGTTACTGGTAGGAAATTGCAGAGCAGTTGTAACTCAGTGGCAGTTCTGGGATGTATTAAGTACTTTGAGAGCATTTAATTCATATTCACTTAGGTCTTATTCAGAAGTTGAATTCCAGTCTACAGAAACATGTGAGTAATACACCATGTACCAGTGTCGTTGCTGAGACGGACACAACATACAAAGAATTATGCACAAAAGCCAAAAAGACCCCTTTATTGTTTACACAAGCCCTTTTTATATCTTTCTTAAGAATGTGTGTCCATACATGATTGGTTCAGTCAAAGACCAACAGTTCATGATTGGATGACCTCTTCTTTGTTACATCTTTGATAAACTACTTCTCCTTGCGGAGGCAGTTCCTTGATCTTGTTTACTCAGCTCTTCTCGGGACTTTCCTGACTCCTTAAGGGTACACGGTTATTTGCTCAAGGTCAATGTTAAGCTTGCATTCAGATCCCTCGGACCAGCCGAGGTTTCCCGCATACCAGAACAGCAGTGGTTTCATAGTAATAGTTTTCTTAGTAATGTGTATGTTATTAGGAAGGTGTCTCCTACCTGTTTTATGAATTTTAAGCCCTTACTAGAAAAACAGTAGAATTGTGTATTGTGTATTTGTGTATTGTTTGCCATGCATAATTAGACTCTTACAGCATGGAGACAATAGTATATCAAACAATAACTCCAGAAAATGGGTAGGATATTTAAGATATAGCTATAGATACATATTTATAAAGTGCAGATTCTTCCAGGTTGTATATTGGAGGTTTTAGATATTATGCAAGATGACTTTGTTTGTCTTTTCTGAGTCTGTGATGTAAAGTTACAAAAGTGGCTTAAATATCAATTACAATCATAAAACTGCAGTGCTGTTTTTTAAGTCAGAAAGCTTCTTTGCACCTCAATAACAGCAATGCAAGCAATTGAATCAATCCAGTTTCTTGTCCCAGAATCGTAGCACCCCAGTTCATTGAGCTTTCTGAAGGAAGGTGGATTGCTCTCAGCTCATAAGGACTTTTTTTAAGCAAAGCTCTTCAGTAAATGCTTCTCCATCCATATAACCAGAATGAGAGGGCAAAAAACTTCTGAGAGGTATCCAACCCACATACACCATGTAAGTTGCTCCAAGAAAATTAATAATATTGCTTATGACTCTGAAGTTTGACCCATGGGAAGTTCTGTGAATAGAAATCTCAACTGACAATATTAATATTTCTAGGATCCGTAACTTGGTGTTATGAGATAAAGTTTCCATAAAATGTTCTTGGCCTTCTATGCCATGATAGAAATACTGACATCACAGATAAACTATTCCTTTAACATCATCTTACAGATAATTGGCCTGTCTGAACAATGACCATGAAAAATTAAATGCCTTCATCTCACTTTATTAAACAGCGAGTCTGATGGAGTTAAGGAGTTTGGAATTCAGTTCCTGAAATTACAATTTAAGGGCAGAATTTTTGAAAATTTGAGTTAAATAATCAATTCCCACTCTTTTTTTTAAGGTATTAATAAAATCCCTGTCAAAGGGGCTTAGATGGAAAATTGGGTTCCTTCATAATTGTTGTAAGTCTCACAGATGAAACGTACTGTGGAAATGGTCCACCTAAGGGTGTACCTATGAAACTATTATGGAAGCAAATGTTGAAATAAGTTAGACTCATCTGTGCTGATGCAGATATGTTTCAGGCCTGATCTGTAATAAACAGTCATGTGGAACTGAGATAGACTTTAAACCACAAAATTCAACCTCACCCTTCCTCCCTCTGCTTTGTTTCAGGCAGGAACATTTCTGGTCTACCCTCTGGGCTAGAAGGAAACTGCAGTTTGGTTTTGGAACTTTTTCCTGGAAAACTTTCTGTCCTTCCACAGCTCCCTCTCCTTCTTGTCAATGTCATGCCTGTAATGAAATGAGTTTAAAAGTCTGGTGACTGACAGTTTCTGAAACAGGTGGCGTTTCTGATAAAGGCCTGCTACTTTGTTTTCTTTCTGGTATGCCACATAGCAGCAGTCAGTAACATGCCTTGAGTCAGCCATGCAACTGCTCTTAATATTTGAGATAAAAAAAAAAAAATCTGTGGTGATCTTTTGAATGTAAGGACTTCAACGGAATGTAAAAGAAACATAAAACCGTTCAGCACGTGAAATTTTCATTTAAGGCATTAGATGTGCTTTTCAGTATGTTCATTAAGATGTTAATACAGCAGTGTCATTTATCTTTTCAACACTCTGCATATTCTGCACATCAGGAATCCAGTTAGTTAGAGCAAACTCATTTTTAATCATGTGTCCATTCAAGCTACCAAATAATTTCCAGTAAAAGAACTGTTTCTAACTCTGGAAATGGAAAGCTGTGTAGGATGCTATAGAAATGGCAGTCTTTGTGGAGGAATTTTCAACACATTAAGGAAAGGAAATATAATGTTATCTTTGCTCTTCTAAGTTTTACTTTTGGCACAAAACTGGATAAAAAAGATAGACTAGACTTGCAGAGTTTCTGTAGGAAGAATCTGCCTTCAGTGCTTACATTTTTAAGGTAGTGCTAGTGCTTGGGGTCCACTGTGCACTATACCTACCAATGGGTGAATGAAGATTTGATGGGTGCAGGCTGTTGCTCAGCTCTAAGGGTGCCTGTAGTTAAACCCACTGATGCACCAAGAGAGCATGTTCTGGAGAACAGTTCAAGAACCTGCAGGTCCATGCATGGTCGTTTGAAGCCAGTGCCAGAATAAACTATATAGCATTTCTGTCACTGAGATTATGCCAAATAGGATGGCAGTAGCTGATACATAGGTGATTTGTACAGTGAGTCAGGCATATTTTCTGAATGATAAAAAGTGACAGATTTCATCTTTATTTCAGAAAGATTGTTTTTCTCCTTACAGAACAAAAATTTAGAAGAAAGTCACTGAAAACACAAATGAAAATGTGAGGCAATTAATTTTTTGAGGCAGAAAAGGTAGGAAAAGAAAAGCAAAACTAAGGAACTCATTAAAACAAAATAAGATAGTAGGTTATGCTATCATACTGTAGCTTCCAACCATGCCAAACACACTGCAATTCCATAATAACAGCCCAATTGCGTCCTATCAGTGTTATCACCATGTTTAGGGACATCACCAAAGAGCCCCCCTCTTTGTAAATGAAGACAACATTTAGTTTGAGTGGAATGTCTCAAGATTTTGCATAGTTCATCCTTAACATTATATTGTAACCTCCTGTAACTGGAGTGGTTAAAAAAAAAAGTTTTTCTGTAAAAATATTTTCTGATTTTCATTCCTGAACGCTGTAATTATTTTAATTAAAATTAAGTTTTATCTCTTTTTCTTTCTCTTTTGCAACTGATCGTGGCAGAATAGGTAACTCCCAAGCCATAAAAATAGGAAAATATTTTTAAATTTTAAAATTTTCAAATTAATCTCTTTTACTTTCACCAAACTTTCTCACTCTGAAAAAGATTAAAATGGAAACAGTAAATAAATAAATAAATAGCCCCCTAAATATTACATTACATTGTCTTCAGTGGGGGAAAAAGATTAATGGAATGAGAGAGAAAGAAGAAAAGAGAGAAAGAAAATATATCTGCCAACTAATTTCTATTTAAATTTCAAAATTCTCCCATTTGTCAGTGAAAAAAGTTTTTGTCAAAATATCTGATTTCCCTAGAACTATTAAAAGCACACCTCTGTATGTCATCCCCAGGGTATCATCTTGCCTGTCAATTTACCACAGTAGCACATATTCTAAAACCAAACACCCAGAGTGTCATATTAATGTCATGATATGTGAAAGAGGTCAGATTGAATGTCAGCTGTGAATCAAGGCCTTCAAATATGTCCTTCTCTCCCTTTCTGCAGAACACCAGCAGGACAGCTTGGTTCGTGGAGCACTGTATATTAATTGAAGTGACAGGCTTCCTGTGTACCTCTTGCTCAGATATGTGCAGTCTATTGTGTTTCTGTAATGAAACCCACAGTGATGATATTTAGAAAGTTAATATGTTCAGGCAATGAAGCCATTGATTCCCATCCAAGAACTTAATCAACAGGACACATTTTCTTCAACTGTGGTGTCTAATGAATTAATTAATGCAATTCAAGATTCTTGTGTGTTGAAAATGTGCTTGGGTATTTACAGGCTGAAGCCAAACACTTTCAGCCAGAACAGATGATTTGCTCTGGACATGGTTAACCCAGTGCTTAATCACTGAAAACAAATACCATTGTAACAACTTCTTGTGCATGAGATGAAGGAGAATATCACATTTTCTTTCTGAGTTGGGACTATCTTAATTCTAGAAGTACAATATCTTGTATACCTGAAAGAAAATGAAAGCATAATAAAAAACAAAGCTTCATCTTTTATGAATCATGGATTCTCTTTATTTTGCTGTCTTAATTTTGTGGAAAATTCGCATTGTCAGAGGTATTTTCTCCTTAAATGGACAAATGACCAAAGAGAACCTAGGTGATTTTCACTTTTTTTTTTTTAATAATTTTTACCTGTTGCACACATTTGCCTGGGTTACTGTGTATGAGAAATGAAACTGTAATGCTGCAGTCACCCTGCTGCAATAAAGTGAGAGTTAAGTGCTAACACATGTTGCAGAACGCATACAGTACTACTGTTATTAAGATAAGCTTTTAAACTTGCCCTCAGTGTTTTCAGGCTTTTTTGTAACCAGCATGGATAAGCATATTTTAATTAGTTGTCTGTAATATGACTTAGTTTCTTTGAGAGTAATTGCTAACAAGAGGAGGTCTGTAATAGCTCTGTAATATAGGTGATATGGACTGGGCTTGTGTGTGTTTTATCATATTGGCAAAGTCCACACAGACATGGTTATTATATATTGACAGAAGGGTGCAGTAAGTAAAATTAAGCTAATCAGAAATATATAAATGCATTAAGATAATCAGCAGCTGGCGATATAACAAGTAGATACCATGTTTTTGCTATGAATTCTTATCGTCTCTTCATGATTCTACTATTGTCTCAGGTTAGACCGGAGGCTTTTAGTGGACAAACTATTTCTTACTCAGTTTGCACAATACGTAACAGAAGAAGAACTCAATCCTGTTTGAAATCCTCAAATACTGCTATATTGTTAAAAAAAACCCCACTACTAAAAGCAAAGATGATTCAAGAAACTGTACTAGTACTTATTTATAAAACTACAATATAGCCCTCTGTCCCCCTCCCTCTCCAAGACTATCTTTAAGCTGTATATAGTTGTTCATCAGCTCTCTTAAATGGCTTTCTGGCTTTTAAATTAAACTGGTAAAACAGAACATGCTCTTGATTCAAAGGTGGAAAGAGAAGCCTGGAACGTATAGCAATTAAGACTGGAATAAGATTATACATGGAAATTCTCCAATTTCAAAGGAACTTCAGGAAAATTCTAAAACAATGTAGGTTGTCACCAATCAACTGCTAAAAAGGCATGCATATTGGACAAATAGGACTTGAAAATCAGAGATTCAAACTGGACTTGGCTGGCAAGTTTCAGCCTGGTGAGAATTCAGAAGGTAAAATAAATTCTCTGTGAAAGGGAAATTTTGGAAGTATCTGACATTTAAAATGGAAGCTGTATCCATTTTGCTCAATCCTGTATCCTGAAAGTTCATATGATGGTAAGTGCACCTTATTACGACTAAACTCTTGCATGTATTTGTTGATAAGTTGATTATTTTCTTTCTTTTCCATCTCATTAATTAATTAATGAGACCTACTGTTATTTCAGCTACATGTCTGAAAGAAAAGCACAATACATGAATTTAATTTTAGGAGGAGAGTTGGGGAAATATTTGGCTTAAACATGTATTTCAGAGATCAGGACTTTGGCTCCGTACAATTTCATTTACATCCAGGTGCACAAACAAATATACATTAAATCATAAATTTACAAACCATACATCACAGAATTAGAGGTGCAAGGTGTAAATGTATTCAAACTCAGTTATCAAAATAGTATGCATTGCTAGCAATTCATAGGTAGTCATTGGATTGTCTACGTTTTTAAAGGCAGTCTAATAATGAATAACTGGCCTAATAGAAGTAGTCTATAAATTTTATCCAAATCTTAAATGTCCAATCTCTGAAATGTGTATTCAACAAATAGTAAATCTGTACCAGAATACATAATGCATACAATAAATTGCTACTATCATATACTTGCGTTAGCCTTTCAAGCTACAGAAAAATCTATAGAGTCTTGCTGTATAACTTGCTGCCTGTATTTGAAGGTGGGTAACAAATCAAGCACAAAAAATTCCAGGAAAAAAACCCTAACAGTTTCCTATTCAAGGTACTTGAATGTCACCTTGAATAATAAGATGGTATGCACTGCTGGCCAAGACATATTTTCCCAGATATATGCATTTTTTGCATTCTGGGAGCTGAACTTAAAACACATAAGGTCTGACCTCCGGTAGACTTGATCAATGACTGTTTGCAGCTGAAGTCAAGAGTTTGACTTTTCAATGATCTATTGCATGCTAGACATTCTGAAAAATATTACCTGTTAAGTATTATAAAAGTGTCAACTCTGAATTAATTTTGTTTAATGTTTTCTTACCCTCCTCTCCAGTTAGGAAAACTACCAACTAACTTCACAGGATGTTATTAAGCAACATTTATAAACAGACAAGAATCAGACCATTGTACCCAAGGATGAAATAGTCATATTAAAAACTTGCAAGAACAAACAGGCACAGACCTTGGAAGGTGATTAAATCATGATAAAGGGAAGTTCTAAAATCATAAAACTACTAGATGAAAATCTAGGAGGAAATTAATCTTTGTGTATTTACAATATGATTTCAATGATGGGCAGTAAACAATGCACAAGGTCTCACACCAAATGACAACATAACCATACTGGCTGGCTATTCATTTTGTGGTGAACACCCATTCTGGGAACTATGAAAGATGGGATTGAGCTGTTCTGGTATGAAAATAATCTAAGCACTTATTTTCAATTAATAACATTTCTAGGGCAACACAGACTATCTAAAGTGTAGTTTACATACTAAAATACTGATTTTCTGCAGTTCTGGAAAGACTGAAATAAACTAAGAAGAGTACGAAGACTCAGTTAGGTAATTTTCTACTTGTTCTGAGAAATCACAATCTGGGACCATCACACAATGGAAGATAGTTCTGTCACAGTCAAAGTTGGAGATATTTTTTGGCAAGAGCAGCTATGGATATAAAATGCATGTAACTCATTTATCAATGTTGTTTTTGGGGAGCAGTGAAAAATATAATCCTAGTAATTTAACCTAAGCTGCAGAACGGATGTGTGGACAGTGGACCTATAAGCTGACCTACTAAAATGGAAATAAAGATGTCAGACTAGATCTAATTACTGTTAAAGGTCTGATTTTTAAAGCAAATTACAGTAGTGTTGTGGTGTAACCTCGGCTACCACTCAACTACTCACTTCCTTTCCCCCCCTTCAGTGGAGAAGGAAAATCAAAGTAAAAGACAAGGAAGCTCATGGATGGAGATAAGAATGACTTAATAATTGAATATAAATTAATATTGTAGGGATACTAATAATGTTAATAATACTACTAATAAGAAATAACTAAAATAATGGAAAATGAAACATATGATACAATTGCTTACCACCCACCAAACGATGCACAGCCAGGTCCCAGGTAGCAAGAATCAGAACCAGAGAGCCTGGGAGCAATCACAACAGAGTCTGAGTAAGCCCAGAGAGAGATTGCACCAGAGTGTGAGAGAGACCCTCAAGCAAGAGGACAACTGAGAAAGCCAACTGACCCACTAACTCAATAACAAATGCACAAACAAATGAGCTAAATGAACGAGTTAGCAAATGAGCAAGCAACCTAAAGAACAAGTGAGCTAACAAAACTATGGCTCTCCTGTCCCACCCCAGCTTATACCGAGCACGACGTGCCATGGAATGAAATACTACTTAGTTAGTTTAGGTTAGCTGTCTGAACTATGGTTCTCACCACCCCACACTCCTTGTAATGAGAAAGTTGGGAACACAGGCACAGTATCAGAAGCTGAAAAGGACCTAGAATTGGTGCAAGCACTGCTTAGCACCAACTAAAAATCACCTTATCAGTACTACATAACCTCATACGAGCCACTGTGAAGAAAATTAACTCTGCCCTAAAACTAAAACCGGCACAAATAGTTTAATTGAAAAAGATCCACATTCCTTCTATCTTCTAAATCTGGGAAAAGACCTTAAAAGCAGCTGCTTTCTGCAACATGGAAGCTTGTCTACATGGAGGAACTGACCAACTTTTCTGTAGAGCTGTAATGACTCTACTGCCACTATGCCAGTAAAACTTACACATATGAACAAATGTAGGGGGTGTTTTTACTTAATTATACTATCTGGAAAAACAAGTCCTTTTTCTCTGTGCTCCTGTTCATAGAATAATAGAATCATTTAACTTGGAAAAGACTCTTAAGGTTATCAAGTCCAACCACTAACCTAGCACTGCCAGGTCCACCCTATCATACCATGTGCCTGTGTGCCATGTCTACATGCCATGTCGGCAGGACAAGGGGTAATGGGTTTAAATTGAAAGCAGGGAGGTTTAGATTAGATATCAGGAAAAAGTTCTTCACAGAGAGGGTGGTGAAGCACTGGAACAGGTTTCCCAGAGATGTTGTGGATGCCCCATCCCTGGCTGTCTTCAAGGCCAGGCTGGATGTGGCTTTGAGCAACCTGGTCTAGTGCAAGGTGTCCCTGCCCATGGCAGGGGGGTTGGAGCTGTATGATCTTTAAGGTCCCTTCCGACCATAACCATTCTATGATTCGATGATTCTACATATCTTTTAAATACTTCCAGGGATGGTGACTCAAGCACTTCCCTGGACAGCCTGTTCCAATGCCTGACAACACTTTCAGTGAATAAATTTTTCCTAATGTCCAATCTAAAGCTTCCCTGGAGCAACTTGAGGCCATTTCCTCTTGTCCTATCACTTGTTACCTGGGAAAACAGACCAACTCCCACCTCACTACAACCTTTTTCCAGGTATTATATTGAGTGAAAAGGTCTCCCCTCACCCTCCTTTACCTAGTCTAAACCACCCCAGTTCCCTTAGCTGCTCCTCACAGGATTTGTGATCCAGACCCTTCACCAGCTTTGTTACCCTTCTCTGGACATGCTTCAGGACATCGATGTGTTGTATTGATGGGCCCAAAACTTAACACAGTGTTTGAGGTGCAGCCTCACCAGTGCCAAGTATGGGGAGAGGGGACTATCACTTCCCTAGTCCTGCTGGCCACACAGTTCCTGATGCAGGCCAAGATGCTGCTGGCCTTCTTGGTCACCTGGGCACTCTGGTGGCTCACATTCAGTGAGCTGTAAACCAACAGACCTGGGTCTTTCCTGCCTGGCAGCTTTCCAGCCACTTGTGCCCAAGCCTGTAGTGTTGGATGGGGTTGTTGTGGTCCAGGTGTAGGACCTGGCACTTGACCTTGTGGAACCTCGTACAATTGGCCTTGGCTCATCAATCCAGCCTGTTCACATACCTCTGCAGAGCCTTTCTATCTTCAAGCAAATCAACACTCCTGCTCTACCTGGTGTTGTCTGCAAACTTGTATCTTACAAGTGAGATTTCCTTTAATTTAACAAAAGTGCATCTTCCAAGCTATCTTCAGCATTCCTCTGTCCTTCATCCACCTGAAATCCACCATTTCCCACAATCTTAGCAAGAGTCTCTTAGACTCTTTAGTATCTCTTGGATACTAAGGAGAGGGAGAGAGTCTCATGTACTGCCATGTCTGAATGGCAGGTCATCCCATCTTATAGATGGGATCCTATCCCATCCATACTAGATGATGTTATTGAAATCTTCTTTCCCACTAATATAAAAACATTTCTTTGACATTTCTAAGTTTAAGCAATGTTTCTTAGCGTTCTTGTGCCCTGATATCTTTCTTAGAGCAAATGGAAGGATATAAAGGTGTCTTTTTTGTAGTGTTCAAACTTGTTCCCACACTTTTAACTCTTCATATTTTCTGCATTTTATTTACCAAGATAAAACCTAGAAATAAGTGAATATGCCTTTCATGAACATTTTGGATTCTTCCTGGCATGTAAAACTGTAGTCACTACATACCAACTATTCTGTTACTCTTTTAACATATGAAAATGCATTCTGCACAGCATATGGAAAGCTCCTGAAGCACCTTTAAGAAACCTTTTTTGTGCAGTGCTATTGATATTTCCAAAGGATTTGAGAAGGAGATCATATTACTTATTCAATTTCTATTCAGTGTCTGCATCAAGAAGTTTTTAATATACAGAGTGAAGGCAAACAATTTCTCTCCTTTCACTGTTTTATCCATTAGTGCCTAGCACTGAAAGTTTAAGACAGAGCTGGTATGCAGCTAAGAAGGAAGTTAGGAATTTGTAATCTGTAACTTCTATTGATACATCATGCCTTCCTTGCTTCATATTAAAAAAAAAAAAAAAAGTTTTGGACATTTTTTCAGATGCCTGTAAGATAGCTATTTTTTTTTGAGATTCCTGACTCATTTCCTATCTTCCTGTAAATAATTTTGCCCAAAGAATTTGTCATCCAGTATTCTCACTACTAACAAACGTTTAGTCTGTTTACATTCAGTAATATTGCAATATGCTAAGGCTTGAGAGTAAAGAGATGGTAACTAATATTTAGAGATTCTTTCTGAAGTATTCTAGTTCCTGTGCTTTTCTGAAACCGCATAATTCAGTTTTGGAAAAGTGATGTATTTAATAATCCTTTCAGTATATATCAAGATAAGGATTCTGTCTTCTTGCTTGGCTTACTGTCAACACTGTAAGAAAGGAAACGATGGAACACAAAAGCCTGCAGTGTAAGGTTTAACTAAGGTCATGGATGCATTTAAGAACATGTATTACTTGACTGTCCATATGATATGGAAGATAAGCAGAGTTTTGCTTATATTTGTGTATATACTTCTTTTTTTTAAGTAAGTGCATGTTTAGAGACTAATATTTGATCTACAGATGATAAGTATGTTGTTTTACAACATTTTTGAAAGACAAAATAGAAGTATGGAAAATTGTCTGCAGAAGAATACAAATGTGGGAAATATTTCTCTTTTGAGATAAAAAAAAGTTTTAGAACTTTCATTATGTATTTTGGAAAGTTACACATGAAAAACAGCTTTTAGAAGTAGAAAGTAAATAAAATGCAAAACAGTATCTGATTGTGCTTTTTATATTTCACTTCTCTGTGCTATATTTAGGAAAAAATACTCCAAAGAATTTAGTGTTTTATCCAATATCACACCATATCGCATTTACTGCCTTGACTTCTGCTCTGTATCAAAACCCTTGTTAGACCACTGCAGCAATATTAACCAATGCAGATGTTAAGTCACTTGAGAGCTACTTGAAGAAATAGTCCCCATTCATGTACAATAAAGCAATGCTAGGTCTGCTTTAATTCACGCTAGGAATTGGATTTACCTCAGCTGTTGCCTGCATGGGGCTGAAAAAGAAGGAGGTAACATTGGATCAGTTCCTTGCATCCTACGCTATGGTTTAATCTGACATATGGAAGTGGTCCTTAGTACAGAGTCCTCATTTAAAATACATGGCAGATTTTTTTACGGTGCAGATACTTAAAAGTAACTTCTTTAAATTAGAAATATCAAGAAGAATAGCTAAATCAACCTTACAGATAGAAAGAGAAGGTTTCTTATTTTTTACACCACATCTCTGTTGATTCTTTTTGGAAATTGCTTGTGAATGACTGATACCAAATCCACCCAGAATAAATCTGATAAATCTGATTAATTCAGAGGATAATATGACGTAAATAAAGCACAAGTACAGATTGCCAGCAATGTCATTTGTTTTATAAAATGCATCTCTAAAACATGTCAAAGTTTGCAAGCATGCAGATTTAACTTACTCCTGTAACTACCAGTTTATTTCAAATTATCTGTATGAAGATACATATTGTGATATTCTTTTTAATGGTGCAGGACAATTAGAAGTGTTACTCTGTATTTGTAGCATGGTGATAATGAAGATCACAGACTGAATCACAGAGAAGATAGAAATAACAGCATGACTCACCTGAATTAGAAAAATCCTACACTTTATATTTGCCTCAAACATGATTTAATTTCACTGGTAGGCAACAGCTGCTGATAAACAAACAAACAAACAAACAAACCCAAATAAAACCAAAACCAAACAGTCTCAGCACAGCTACAATCATAACAATGACCTTGGCTTATATCTCATAGCCATGGTAGCAACTGAAAGGACTCTTCCCACAGTGTGTTAAGAGGAGGGTTTTAATAGCCTTTTCCCATGACTGGCTGTCCCAACAACAAAGAAAGGCTGAAAAAAGAGTTCCCCAGTACAGGACGTTACTCCTGTAATTGTGAGGCACAATATAATTTGTGATCACACAATGGGAATTTTGCTTGAGTCTTGTAGGAATATACCTACTCTAGAGGCTCTGCTTGCAGCTACTTTTGGAATCATAAAACTGTACCTATAAATGGTGGTGTTATTTTACTAGATTTAGATTAAGATTTAGATTTACTTTTATCAAAGGAACAGAATAATCTGTATGTGAGAAGATTTTTCTGTGTTTCCTGTTAGTTTGAGCAGAGTTGTTCAAAGTCAAAACTCCAGAGTTTTGGTCTCATTCTGCCTTTTGGAAATTTCTTTGTGCCCCTTTCATTAAATGTATAAGAGGAGTGCTAATACTCTCTACTTACAGGAATGTTGAAAAAAAAATTAATCACTTTCAAAACCAAAAAATTCTGAGGAGGCTTTTCTGACTTTCCCCCTGGGAGGCACAGTGAATGGCTCACTCTTTTAAGTCAGTTAGCTCATGCATTTTTTCTTCATATCCTCAGGAGATGCAAAAAGCACAACTACAATGTGATCAGCTTGATTGCCATGTCCAGATGCGCAAAGAAAATTTTTTTAAAAAAAGGTAAAATACCAACTAGAGAGTTGCACAAATGTTAACTAATGTTAAATGTAGGATTCACTTCTGTTGCAGAATATCAAAGCACTGATCTTCAGGCAAGAAATTATTCAGGTCAATATATAGTTAGGCTACACTACTGCATATACCACAGGTTAGCACAGATGCTGACATGCACATGTTGTGCTTGAAATACCTAGACTCTTTCCAGTCATCTCAGACATAGTTTCAGAAACCTTCCCTTAGACCTTTGAAGGGAAGCTCAGAAAGCATCTCTGTCTCCTCTATAGCTTTACACTTTTGATAAATGTATGGGAAGTGCTCAAGGCTCCATCATGCAAGCTACCTGGCTTGCTTATTTTGGCAGCTGCCACCTTAATCCAACTCTTGGTGACTTCCTCTTTCCATTGGATCCAGAGCTTCAAGTAAGCACTCAGCTGAAGTCAGTACCAGCAGTAGACAGAATTTTCTACTTACTGTGTTATTCTGTCACACAGCCCTCCTCCTCATTGTAAAGCTGCTTACTTAACCCTCTTGGCAGAATAAATTAGTAGTGTCACAACAGATACTAGGTTTAATTGGACTGAATTCCATGGTAGCCTTTCAAGATGCACTCCTCCAGCCTGTGAGAAGGGGAAGCTGCCTGAAAGAAGCAGGGAGACAAGTTCTGGTTGCACTCTACCTGCAAACAGGAGAAAACCCACTATGAAATATGCACAAGGAAATGGCTACAGGCATGGAATCTTTTAAATAATACCTTAAATATGTAAGAATAAATATGCTAAAGAAATTCAACTTGATTTCTTGTGAAGGGAAGCTATTAAGTATCTGCCAGTTCTTGTCTGCAAGGCTTGCCTCACTTATTTTCTGAGATAATCATAAAGCAGTCAAATGTAGAGTATCACTGAAGTGTAGCAGAATGAAGGAAAGAAATGGGGACACCCCAATTATCCTGGGAGATAAAGACAGCTATTGCCAAAAAGCTAGAGTAGATCAAACCTGCACTGTTGGGAATCCCTCCCATTTGGAAAAGAGTATGATATTTAGTATACCTTCAATGACAGGGCACTGCAATCACCATGACAGATGCAGTGATACTCACAGAAACTTAAAAAAAAAAGATGACAGCAACAGTGTTATCTTTTCAAAATCCACAGATAAGCAGAAAAACAACTGGAGTAGTGAAGAGTGTGTAGGAAATGGCTACCAAAATTGGATGCGTAAAATAAGAACACTAACATTACTTAGTAATAATACTTTCCCAGAAAAGTCACAACCTCCAGTAATTGCCACTCAAAGGATGCCTCCAGTATATTTAATAAACCTTGCTGGAGTTTTATTGCATTGAGTCTGTATAGTCACTTTTCTGAAAAAATGAAAATTTTCATCTTTCCCCACTTCCTGTGGCAAGAAGCTTCTTCCCTTTTTTTTTTTTTTTTTTGCTGAATCTTCTAGACTGCAGTTTGGTTACGTTTCCTTATTCTTCTGTTTGAAGAGTCAATCAATAGTCATTGCCTACTTGGCTTTTCCCTGTCCCTAGTGATTTTTATGGACAGCTGACTGGGTCCTTTTCAACCTTTCCCAAAGTGAGCACCTCCCCACTTCCATGTCACTCCTGCTGCTGGATCATCTACCTTGCTTGGATGATGTGAACCTTTCCTTGTCCTACTGCTTTTCAGTATGAAGCACTCAGAGGTATGTACAAAATTAAATGTGTGACAGCTGCTGGCTTCACCCTGTGTCACCATGATGCTTTCTGTGAAAGAAAGGGGTGAAGGGGAGAGGATTCCAGGGAGCAGGCTAATAGTCCAGGTTATTGGGTTTTAAACTCATTGCTGCAATACTCAATTCCTGTATTCTGACTGAGAAGTTACTAATGAGTGAGTGAACAATGCCACTTGTAAACGTTCACCCTTAAAACTGGTTTTACAGCCAGTCTTGCAGAGCCTAGCTAGGCATGACTATGTACTGTCAGTGGTACAAAACTACTGTGAAAGCTCAAGGAAACGTCAAAGTATTTGGCTTCATTCCTTATTGGGAGATGTACAGCGACTATGTAGTAACTGTTGCCAGCACTTGGGGGCGGGTGATCTCTTAGAATGGAAGCTACATGGAAATACCCATGTTTTTGGGCAAAGAAGGAAAAGAAGGAAGAGGGACCTATTAACGTGTAAGACACACAACCAAGAGGGGAGTGTCTTTACTGACCATTGTGCGTGATTGAACTGCCTGGCACTAGTGATTCAAATGAAAATTATTCCAAGTGTATTAGGGGTAAACTGGGAAACGATCATTCTTTCCAAGTGCTGCCATTAGTACTTGCAGGTTTAAAACACATAATACAGAGAACCACAAATTTTTGAACTTCATGTGGGGAGACGTTTACAGAGCAACAAGATATCCTGTGAACCGCAAGATTATTGCAGACCCACAAAGCCGACAAGTGGGGTCCTCTTCTCGCAAGAGTTAAAAAATAGAACAAATACCATTCTGTATATTCTTCATACATTTCCACATTGGTTTAATTTGAAGAAATCATATGTACACATTTTAATAATTTGTATTTGATAGCAATGCATAACTACCGAAATGTCAAACCACCTCTGAAATATATGCTTTTTATTTTCTACATATTCTACCAGAGGTTGTAGCGTTCATACCAACTTATATATTTTCCCCACTTAATAGCTTGAAATGAACCATTTATTGCTTAAACTAGTAAGTATGTGCAATAAAAGAAACAGCAGAAAGAAATCAATTTTGTTCTACAAAGAGGGTGTATTAGTGGAAGGATGTCCCTTAAAGTCCGTGTTGATATTTATCAAGGTGCTGTTTTTTAAAGGCATTAGGGTATCTAAAGATTACATGCCTATGCAGAACTTGCAAAAAACTCTGAAACCCTGGACATCTAATTCATTTAAAGATAAACTTCAGCTTTTTAATGTCCCGCGGAGGCTTCTGTCCACATCCTGGTTTATTTCAGTGACTTAAAAACAAAACTCTTACCTCCTCAGGCAAAAATTATCTTGAAGTCAAAATAGCAATAAAACTGGATAAAGTATGGGTGGTTTAAGCTATTGCATTGGCTGTTCCATTGGCAGTTCCACAAGAAATGCTTACTTCTTTTACTTAAAACAGTGAGAAGACTACACTTACAGAAAGCTATTACCAAAATTTGTATCCACAAGAGCATGCAAACCCCTAAACCAAGTTGGAAATGGCCTAGGAGAGAGCCTTTATCCAAGCCCCTTTTTTTCTCCAGCTGTCAAACAAGTCCCTGCAATCCATATGAAGGTCTGCTTTTCTATATTTCAGATACACTGTGGCAGTTTGTATTCGAGGTCTGAGTACTGGCATTTTTAATTTCCAGCATGCCTATGGAAATGAGTCTACTGGAACAGGTTGCCTAGAGAAGTTGTGGATGCCCCATCCCTGGAAGTGTTCAAGGCCAGGCTGGATGAGGCTGTGACCCACCTGGTCTAGTGGAAGGTGTCCCTGCCTGTGGTCAGAGGTTGGAACTAGATCTTTAAGATCCCTTCCAACCCAACCCATTCTATGATTCTATGATTGCGTCAGACTTCTCAGGTTTTGGTTTTTTTTTTCCTTCTTATTTTCTGATAAGGGTGATTTGAAAAAAAACAGTATGTTCCTTTGAAAATGTCATTTCACAGTGCCTTCTCTGTTGAGTACCTAAGTTTCTGTATGTTCTTCTCAGCTGAAATTTCCCTCCTTTGAAATGAAGTCTTTTACGTTTCTGTTATCTAAGATGGCTACTTCCTTCTTCTGTACTTCTCTCATAACCCATTACTTCAAAGTAAGGCTAAAGTTTTAAGATCTACCTCTGTATTGCTTTCAGACAGGGAAGAGCTGATTTTCTTCACATTTTGGACAGCTGGCCCAGGCTGGCTGAAGTAGTATTTCATTCCATGTTATGTCATGCTCAGTACACATGGGCAGTACTTAGGCGGGAAGTGGTCTGGGGGTGTTTCAGTATTTTGCTACCTTCTTAGCTCGGTTGCTAACTCCTTTGTTAGTTCTTTAGCGCGATTGTTAACAGTTTGGTATGTTCATTGTTAGTGAGTTTGAGTCAGCTGGTTCAGCCTATAGAGGAGAGGTAATTTGTTGCTGGCTTGAATGTGGAAAATTTATTCCAATTTTATTTCCTTCTTCTCTTGGGCCAATGGCAAAAGTGTATGAGTATTTTGGAAATTTTTCATGGTCTGTTTTGGAACTGTTTGGAAACACTGACCCATCTGCTACCAGTGCTCAGCCCAGAGGCAGGCTCACAGATTCACAGAATGGTAGGGGTTGGAAGGGACCTCTCAAGATCATCTAGTCCAACGCCCCTGCCAGAGCAGGATCACCTACAGTAAATCACACAGGAAAAAGTCCAGGTGGCTTTTGAAAGTCTCTAGAGAAGGAGACTCCACCACCTCTCTGGACAGCCTGTTCCAGCTCTGTTATCCTCTACAGTGAAGAAGAGCTCCTCATGTTCCTGATCCTAAAGGTGCTCTGGGTTCTGGGAAGTTCTGTTCTTGGTCAGATCCAGAAGCACTTGGGTTGTGGCAAGGCTGGGTATCAAGGCTGAACAGCTTATGCCTATGTCCCTGAAACTATTCTTTCACCTAAACTTAGAGGTCTGCATCTCGGTAACAGTTCACCCTACATACCCTAAGTCGCTCCCAAAGGACACAAAGCCCATCCTGCTGGGCAGGAGGCCTCCAGCTCAGTACCTGCACATGCACATGCAGCCTGGTGACTGTGACAGGGAATCTTCCTTCATTTGTGAAGACCACGTACATAACAGTTTTGGGCATTCTGCAAGCTGGGAAACAGTGTTGGGAGAAAATACCATGTTGCAAACCGAGGCAGAAGCTCAGCCAGGAGAGACCTCTGAGCTAGTTTAGCACAGCTGCTTAGTACACTTGGGTGTGCAATTAAACAGGGAGAAACGGGTACATCAGAGTGCCTGCACCCTCTTGAAGGGGAGAATGAATATATTATCACCTGGCTGCTTTGCTGCTGGGATAATGAGGCCAGTACCATGGAGTCAGAGGGCACAGAAGCCAAGCAATTGGGGTCACTTGCTGGAGAAGGGGACATATAGACAAAGTGATTGGAAGAAAGACACAAATGTAAGCCTCTGGAGACGACTCCTGACAAGAGTTAAGGAAAGGTATCCTTTTAATGGAAGTGTGTCACATCACCCAGGAAAATGGACCACAATGGAGAAAGGTATCCAGTACCGGAGGGAACTAGATGTATTAGAGATATTTATCATGATCCAAACAATGCACGGGCACCCACAGGTCCAAAGGAGGTTCAATACACACAACCCACATGGCAGAAATTAATATGGAGTGCACCGTGCTCATATGCCAGTGTGATTTCAATAATAACTTGGAAAAAGGATGAGTCACCAACAGAGGATGAGATGGTTCACTGATTGCTGGAATATGAGGAAAGTCTCTCTTCCTCTGAACAGGTCCATGTCTTGCCTGTAGAGTGACTGTCCCAGAGTTTAAGCAGTTCATAGATGTTTCACTTCCCACCTGCATGACCCAGTATCTCGACTATTAGGAGTAAACATTCCTCTGCTCAAAGAAGGGAATACAGCAGTTACCCATCATAGGGTACCCTGTGGTTTTACCTACATGATCATGGAGAGGACATGAAGAGGTGGAAAGGAACACCTGAGGAGAAACGGGTATGTGAATTGAAAGGGGAAAAATTCACCATTGGGGATTCTTCCAGGAAAATTGCTGGTCCCATGTCCAAATCGGATGGAGGAGATCCCCTGAACAAT
>NW_010231522.1:780-1043 GCF_000690775.1 Eurypyga helias | reverse complement strand
TTGAGCGGCTGTCTGTCTTCCCTGGCCTCTCACAGGACCCTTCTGTTGTGGGATTGCTAAAGGCTGCAGACCAGCAAGTGACAATTGCCACCATAACAGTGCACCAGTGACAGTATCGCACCAACCGAGATTCCTTGATTCCCATCCATAAGCTGATTCATAAACTGGAGAGGCAAGGGGTGATAAGCAAGTCTCGTTCACCCTTTAGCAGCCTCATCTGGACAGTACGTGAGTCTAACAGTGGACTGGCATGGCCTGCATGG
>NW_010231522.1:0-677 GCF_000690775.1 Eurypyga helias | reverse complement strand
CGGGGCTGGACAGTCTGGAACTCCAGTACAAACGGGAGTCAAAGGCAGCCACGTGGTAGGCCACGACTGACATTGCTAACACTTTTTTCTTGATCCCTTTGTCAGCAGAGTTCAGGACACAGTTTTCTTTCCCTTGGAGGTACATCCAGTACACCTGGAATTGACTGCTCCGGGGGTGGAAGTACAGCCCTACCTTTTGCCATGGACCGGTCCAGATATCCAGTACACCTGGAATTGACTGCTCCGGGGGTGGAAGTACAGCCCTACCTTTTGCCATGGACCGGTCCAGATTGGAGTGGAACAGGGTGCAGCTCCAGAACACCTGCAGGACATTCATGACATCATCAGAGGGGGTAACACAGCAGGCAAAGTTTATGAGAAGGGAAGAAGATCATCCAAGTCCTTCTGAAAGCCGGTTTTGCCATAAACCAAACTAAGGTCAAGAGACCTGCACAGGAGATCCAGTTCATAGGATTAAAATGGCAAGATGTCACCAGATCCCAATGGAAACACAGTACTTAAGTGGGAAGTGGCCGAGCCAGGGTGAAGGATGGGGTGTGGGGGGTTGTTAAGTGTTTTTCTAGCTTCTTAGCTTGGTTGTTAACTTCTTTGTTAGCTCTTTAGCACAGTTGTTAGAAGTTTGGCGGGTTCATTGTTAGTGAGTTTGGGGGTCAGCT
>NW_010231521.1:0-12437 GCF_000690775.1 Eurypyga helias | reverse complement strand
GAGGCTGACCGACCTATAGTTACCAAACTCCTTATGATGAAAGAGTTCTGCTTTGGTATATCAGCTTTCCTGATTGTATGCAAATGTGCCGGCTGGGGGCCAAACCTGGTCTCAAAACAGGTAAATCCAGCATTTAGCAGAGAATTTGCTCATGCTGAGAACTCAAAACAAGCTACACTGCAGCCTTTATGCTAGGCTCCTATTAATTAATTTGGTCCTGATTCAAAACTATAGTTGTAGCCTCGTGGAGTGACTTTGTACTGACTTCGGGGGCTTTGGACCAAGCTTGCAGTTCCTAGGAACAAGCCCATCCCTTCTTGTGCAGACAGGGAAGGAGCTTGGCAACTGTAAGGAGATTTCAGAACAAGTGAAGAAAATAGTCTTTTCAAGACAGCGCAGCTCTCAGGGAGACCACCAAAAGACATCAGCAGCAAAGGTGCAGCATGCCTCTATTTTGTTGCCGTTTACTTCTGCTATTTGCAAGACAAATGGTTCCTAGCACCAGCCAGATGCCCTTCCTTCATCACCACTGAAAGCAGTAAGACAGACTTTTCTGCTGCAGCCATCAGCACATTCCGCAGAAACTTAGTGCCTGTGTGGTGGGAAGAGGGACATCACTCCTCAGCTGCAAAAAATTGCTCTGTGGAAGTATGGAAGATGACAACTCAGAGGAGCAGATGTTTCAGAGAGCCTCTGAGCATGTCTCTGTGCTTGCCTTCCACTGCTATCAAGGCAAATATTATCCAAGAGTGAAGCGTGGACTGCAAGCATTGAGATGCAATGAGAAGTAATCATTGCCCAAATATTAACACAACTTATGGGGATCAAATCCTCAGAAGGTACAGGATGACCAACGCCTTTGTAAACAAAGCACCTTTAAGAGTTCTTAATTTGAGCTCTGCAGCACACTAGAGGAAAAAAAGCAGAAAGACTGCTGCTGGTCACTCCTGGCTTAGTTGATAGCTGGGGTTACACCAAGGAATATCACAACTGTGGCTAGACATATCCTAAACACAGCATTTGGACACATGCCATCCTGAAAGCTGGTTGTCCTCAGCACCTCCTGGCCAGCATTTTGCTCTGATGCTATACAGGCAGTGTCATACAGCAGCCAAGTCAGTCCCTGCCTGTCTAGTCTCCTCAAACTGTTACACTGAGGTCTGTATAGTAAGGTACAGACAAGGAGATCTGGTACGTCCCAACTTCCTCCTTTCTGGTCCACAGCATTTCCAAAGTTGCCATAAAAATCAGTGGGAAACAAAGTGGAACAAATTCCTTTTGGGTCCTTTATTGCCAATAGTAAGATTACTTACCCTGCTGACTGAGTGGAAATTAAAGAGGGTTAAAAGGTTAGCTTAGTTCAACTCTAGCCTCAAAGCTGCTAAATTGCACTAAGTTAGTAACCTGTTAATGGATTAGAGATTTTTGATCACTGGCTAAAAAATAAATACTTCACTTACGTTACAGTTTGTGACCGGGACACGCTGTGAAGACACAAAATAAAAATCTAAAGGAAAGCGATAAGGATAAACAGAGGATGGGTTGTTCTTGGCTGACACATACTCATGGAACAATTTGCCTAGAGATGACAGAAAATGCAGAAGAGCGTGGTAGGAAACCTGCATGCAAGCAGCATTTACTGTTATAACAGGAACACCTTCACCTAGAATGTACTCTGCTTGAAGGTAAGGGAGTGAAGAACAAAGAGAAAGCACCCTAACTGAACTTAAACTCAATAGCTGAATAAAATACCCTATCTTCATCTGGATTATCAAGTCACTCCTGCTAGTGCTCCTCCTTGATGCAAACTCAAGTTGTCTGTCACATCAGATACAGTTACACAAGCTCTGGAGCAGGCATAACCCGAAATCCGACGGCAAGGTGACAGCATCAGGTAAAGAAGATGATAGGCAGAAAGAAGAGTTCTGCTGAGCTAGGCTCAAACTCACCCACTGTACCAGCAAGGTCAGGAGTGCAAGGTGAGCTCAAACCTCACAAGATGCAAGAACATGAGAGAACACAGCTCTGACTTCATCCTTTCACCCTAGGTTAGGCACACACGCCTTCAGAGAACATTAAAGAAGGTGCTAGCTTAAGGGCGGAAAAAACCCCACCCTCTCACAAGCCAAGGGCACTAACACATCACTAGGTTATGCCCCAGAACAGTCCACTAGAGTACATCAGCTGAGCTAATTCCTCTTCTCACATGAAGAGCTGAGCTGAACTACTGTGGTCACAGGCCAGGAGAACACTCAGCTGAGCTCTCGGAACTGTTCAACTTAACTGACTGAGGCAGGCCCGGCCAAGCTCCACTAGATGGTACCACATGATCAGCAGCAAGGAGAGGACAAGCGAGAGTAAGCACGGTTCCTTACTTTGGCCCGCTGCACTCTTCCGCCGACACCTTCGCCACAGGCACCGTCTGGGAAGCAACCGGCTCAATGGTGAGTGTATTCTGCTCCACAGCCACTCGCACCAGCTCCGACAGCTGCGGCAAGAGAAAAGAGTGCAGATGGGCACGTGCAAAGGTTACCTCCACACAGGTGCGACTTTGGTGCTGCCAGACTGTGGCTTTTGTCCTGCTTTTCCAGCACTCACCTCCTGCTTAGTGAAGTCCAGACAAGGTCCTACGTCTTCTCGATAAATTCTGTCCAGGAAGGAGCAGGATTTATCCAAAGTTGGAGATTCCTTCCAGGCCTGGAACTCAGCAAACAAAATGGAGTCGACCTGCAGCAAGTGTCCAAGAGGAGTGGGAAGAGGGAAGGTGGGCAGAGGAAGAGACACTGCATCAGAAGGTGTCTGTTCCTGTGCAGGTAATCTAACTATGCAACATCTGCTTTAGCATCTAGAAAGGCTCAGGCATTACAGAAGTGTCTGAGAGAAGCTGGCTTGCTCCAAGGATATTTCACATCCCACCCATCGGCAGTTCTGTGCCAGATTCACAGAGCCATACTGGGGTTATTTTGCCAGAAACCTGCAGGCACTTCCCTATCCCATCTTCCTCCAGCACAGGCCAGCACCTCTGCTGCAGTAAAGCCACCACACAACCACCGAACAGACCAAGTGCCCACTCAGCCCATGGCAGGAATGACGAAAGCAGCTGCATGGCAAAGTACAGTGGCAATGGCACCCAGGGTACAGGAGGCAGAACCCTCTGTAAGGAAAGGATTGCTACAGAAAATGGCGACGTGAAAAAAGCTATTAATAAACAGCCATCAGCAGGAGTACGTTCAGTGAGCCCAAGTATGAGCTCACAGGGTATGCCAGCCATTTAAAGAGCACTCCAAGCCCAGAACTCTGGTGTTTGGGGAGTCTCAAGTAATGGAAACACTGAGCAGCCACACAGGCTTGCAGAAGCAAGCTGAGTGTAGGAAAGGAGGTCTCTCAAATGTTCCTACTCCAAGAGCAGGAACAGCTTCCCCCCTCCTAATGTCTGCTCATTGCTTTTTACAGGTGGGCCTGTTCAGCAGAAAGGGACCCAGCACAGAACTTGCCCCTATCCCCTGAGCCAGCAGGAAGGTTGCTCCCTACATTCCTGTCCGGCTGAAAATACTTCAGTCCTGGAGACTTTGGGACCTGACATTTAAACCCCACATGGACCATTAGCGGAACCACCAACCTGACTGACGGGGCATCTCCTTAAAAGGCCAGCAAATCCTATTAAAGCTGCTGAAAGGACAAACAAAACTAAAGAAACCCTGCTGAGCAACACAAAGACCATAAGTGAACCGAGCTGAAAAACGTCTGGGTTCTAGCACACTCGCTCTGTGCTACGAAGATGGCTCACCTGGTACCAGGGGACAGCTTCAGAGCCACAAGATAGAAAAACAAAACAAAAATCAACCCCAAAACAACCCCGAAATAAAAGAAGTTAGCATAAAAGGAAGCTAGAACTGAAAGGTTGGAAGTGAGGCAGGTGGGTCACACCCCTCCCCAGTGCTGTCCAGAAAGGTTACCTGCTGCAAGGATGAGGAAGCATCTGCCCGAGTCCTGCCAGCCTGGTTCACAGGTGAGGTGGATAGCCTTCCCAGGGATGATACAAAGAAACAGAGTGGAGAGCAGGTAAACCAGGCTTTAGTGCAGAGGAAGAGACAGTGAAGGAAATGGTTTAGAGAGACAGGAAAGGGAGGTAAAAAACCAGGAGACAAAACAGAAGATACAAAGAAAGGCTCAAGTCTTCCCTTCCAGGGAACTAAGCATGCTGCTCAAGATACCTCAAGCCATACCTTTTGACTTCAGCTTGAGGTGCAAAAAGAGAACAGAAAGCTGGTCATTTTTAGGCTCAATTTAAGATGAGGCATGTTTTTTCCATAGACTAGCGAGCACCAACTCTCTGACGAGTTCCCTTTTATCAGCTCTCACATAGGCCACTCAGGAAATTTCAGAGACAGAAATTAACAAGTTAACAGAAAACCACCTCACCCCCGATATATAAAATTATTAGTCACTTTGGAAGCTGTAGTCCTGGGATTTTAAGCCCCAGGATATCTGTACCATGTGGAAGTTACCTACACAAAGAAATGCCAGGTCCAAATCTCTAATAAGGAAGTCACCTACAGGAGTTACCATTTCTCTACAGCTTTGCTGAGACTGAGCTAAGAACAGCAAAATGAACTATCCAGGAAGCAAAAGTAATTTCTGCTTACTATAGGCAGAAGGCAACTTCTACAGGGTAGTCAGTAGCTCACCAAACTGGGCTCTGTTCTGACTGGAGGAATTGTTAGCATTCGGAGAGGTCACAGGACCTTGGAAAGATCAAAATCTTTTTCTTCCTGGCCCTCACAGCAGCCTGTAGCTGACTGCATTTGAGTCCCACTTCTAGGTATCCGGACTGTTCCCCGCTTGACCAAGAGAAACCGGTGCATCAGGCCTCCACAGTTACTGAATTGATTTTTTTTTCCTTTGGCTTTCTTTCTGACATAGCCTTGTTCACAGTTAAAGACTTCAACTTCTCTTTGATATTGCTGTCTCAGGACAATGGCTACAGCCAATGCTGCCTGAAACATTTCATCCAAGGATCCCTTAACTGCTTCCTCTAGCAGTTGTCCAGATGCTGCCTGAAACATGCTTCCAAGAAGAGGAAATATCCGCAAATGGAAACCCTCCAAAGCCTGCCTCAGCACAAATTTAGGGAACAAGCCACATTACTGCACAAACAGCTTCTCCCAACACTGAAACCACAGAGCTCTCCAGCAAGCCCTAGTCAGAAGGTGCACAGCTCCCCGAGCACAGTGGCTCCAAGCACGATGCAGCGAACAGCCCTCACCAACCTCTTTGAACTCACGACTGTCTTGCTCTGGAGCCACGTTCTGGCTGACAGCTGAGACCACCGCGCTGCTGGTGCTTTTGTTTCGCCCATGGCCCTTCCTGAAAACAGCTTTAGAAGGGCTCTGGAGCTGCGGGTGCAGCTCCCAGTTCGGAGAGGAAGGTGTGGATGTGATCACCAGCGTCTTCAGAGCTGCTACCTCTGCCTGCAGCATATCGATCTGAGGAGACAAGGCAAGAGTCACCTTCAGCACCTGCTGAGCTTGAGCTTGCTGCACCCCATGAAACACTAAAGCCACAGGGAACCAGCTACAAGCCCAGACATAAAGCCTTCTCCCCATTCTCCCAAATGCCCACCACTCAGGATTTCTGAATAGGGCTAAAGAGCAGCTGTTCAGGAACCCATCCCCCTGCTCATCAAGTCTGAGCACATTTTGCCCCAAGACCAAATAACCCAGAAGAAATTTCTCTCTCTTCAACATGGAACCAGTCGAGCAGTCTTGTGATGTAGCCTTGTCAGGAAATTCCAACTCGCCAGCTCCCTGCTCTCTCCATCCCCACAGTTGTGGCAATTAAACAGCATATCACTTCTCTGTGGCTCCCCTGGCACCCATTTCTCAAAGGGGAGCTGGATCAACAGCAGACTGCAAGGATGTCTTTCCCCCCCTCACTCATTGTCTGCTGGGGATGGAAGAGAGCAAATGCAGCATCTCAGACAGAGTTGCAGGCACTTTACTCTTCTCCATTCAACAAACAGCACCATGGCCAGGCTGGGCAGGGATGGCACCAAGCTGGCATAGGGATCAAGTCACAGAGAGTGCAGTTCTCACCTTCCCCTGTGCCTCCCTCAGCTGTTTCTCTGACGCCGCCTGTTTAGTGTTTGCTTCTCTCACCATCTTGTGTGCTTCCTGGACCAGAGAGAATTTTAGTCAGGCTTGTTGCAAGTCCAACTCAAAGCCACCAGGACAGGCCAAAGCTTTGCCATATCACATGCTCTGAGCATGCAAGCAAGGGGACAGACATCACTGCCATGTCCAAGGGTTTTAGTCTGTAAATTCCTCCAGAATTTCCCAGAGAAAGCTCTCAGTGCCAGGGCGTGGAGTGCAGCCCCCTTCTAATAATGTAATTGGCTAAATTAAAGAGTTTAGCTGGCTAAGTCCAAGGTCATCTTTCACTGATACGGGCTGCTAGGAAGGAAGCTAGAAGCAAGGGCCTGCCCCTCCCTGCCCCTGGAACTGCTTTAAAGCTGAGGCTTTAACATTAGCACCCACTTGTGCTACATCACAGCTGTGTCCACATCCAGAGTCCATCCCTGTGACTCTGATCTTGACTCAGACCCACTGGTTTGGCTTTGGGCTTGACCTCAGGCCCGCACTGTCACTGCAGACTTGCTGATTGATCACTGGACTGTTTTCTGACCCTGACCGCTCTGATGCCGATTGCTGCTCCATATCTTGGCTCCTCACCAAGGAGGCCAAGTCTTGTTACTGTACTTTGCTCTCACTTCCTTTGCAGAGAGGCCATCCATCACTGCTCCGGGCATGGCTGCAACACAGCAGCTGTAGCTGCGGGAGGGCCAAATGATGGAGTCTAGTCTAAAAGCATCCCTACATGAAGAGGGGAGCAATGTGAGTCACAGCTGGGGCCTCCCTGCAGCACTATCTGGAAGCAGTCTGTCCAAGCCCACCAAAGGAAAGGGACAGCCCTCAGCTACACTATCTCTAAGCTCACTGTGAGCCCAGTCAGCCAAATCTCCAGGAGGGGGATGCTCTCTTGGCCCTTAGGCTCAGCACCAGCCTGTATCACAAAAGTATGATGGGCTCTGACTGCCCACTGGCCCACTGCCCAGTGAGCTCTGGACATCCTGGGAGAGGACTTTTTACAAGAGCCTGTAGTGATAGGACAAGGGGTAATGGGTATAAATTGAAATCAGTAAGAAATTCTTCACAGAGAGGCTGGTGAGGCACTGGAACAGGTTGCCCAGAGATGTTGTGGATGCCCCATCCCTGGCTGTCTTCAAGGCCAGGCTGGATGAGGCTTTGAGCAACCTGGTCTAGTGGAAGGTGTCCCTGCCCATGGCAGGGGGGTTGGAACTAGGTCCCTTCCAACCCAAACCATTCTATGATTCTATGACATCAGAGCTGCTGGTAAACGGGATTTTGCCAGGACAGAGCTTGGCAAGAATCATGTTACAGAACAAAACCCAACCCCAAAAAAACAACCATCAAGCCTCCTGAACACCCACTGGAGCAGAGTATATGATGACATACAGCCCAAGCAAAGGCTGACATAAGCCAGGGAATCATCTCTATTACACATCAGCTGCTGTCCAGACTACAGAGCAGACACAGGAGAGGCAGCCATGCTCACCTCCAGCTACAGGCATCCCCTCATCTTTCTTTCCTACCAGATGGACAGATCCATAACTGCTGTGCTCTTTATGCCACCTTGCTGCTGCTGGAAGGGAAAAGGAATGCACGCTAATGTTCCCCAGGAGCAGGTACCAGCCCCTGCTCTGAGCTCTACCTGCAGCACTACACAGCTCTGCTTCTCCAAGTGAAGAAGAAAAACTGTGGGAGGAGATGGCTGGAAGCTCTGGGAAAGCCTGTCTTAAAAAAGCTGAATGTAAGCTTAGCTGAAGAAATTATGGGAAAAGGAAGAGAGTAGTACCTCAAATAGGCTAGCTGTTAACTCCTCTAGTTCCCGCTCCAGTTGTTCTCTGACTTTTGACAGTCTCTCACATTCTTTATCCTTCAGCTTCAGCTCCTGTTGAGGAAATGGATAGGAACACATGAGGTCATAGCAGGCCCCTGTAGTGCTGATGCCTGCCTGCCCCCACCCATCAATCACCACCTTTCCTTTCCACCACAGCACAGATTCCCAGCCCAAGACTCCTGTCACTAAACTCTGTACCATGCGCTCTGTCACCAAAGGCACCAATCCACAAGTCGTAGCAGGCTTCTCAGGCTGGAACTGCTCATGTGCCATTAGCAAGGAAGCTCTGTAGGAAGCACTGCCTGCCTAAAGCTGCTTTCTGTAGCAGGTTTCCAGGACTAATTTGGATATTGGTATGTAGGCTTTGGGTCAAGCTAGCAATTGACGTCCTGCTCCAAAGCAATTTATGGCCACATCAGCTCAATGTCTCTCCTCTTCGGCCTGCTCCAGACCGCGGCACAGCCACACTCAGACCCTGCTCCCCTCAGTACCATCTCTAGGAAGACCCCCTCTGCTCACATCTCTCTATCCTCAGCTGTTCTCGCAAACTCGGAACGTTACCTTTTGTGCTTTGTGAAGCTCTTCCTTCAGGAACTCAGACCCCTTTTCACGGATCTCCACTGAAGAGCTGCGTAGACGTGACACATTGAGCTGGTCGGTGGACTGGGCATCATCCACACCTTCAGCATCCTGGCATCCAGTCTCTAGCTCCTCCTTGCTGCCTTTGGATGGCATTAGCGGCTTCCAGTGTCCCACAGCTGGTTGATTCTGGCAGTCTTCCTCAAAACTGACCTGGCTATGGGGTACCAGCACAGTGAGGCTATGGGGATGATTCAGAGCCTTCCTCTAACACTCACAACACATGCCCCTCCAGCCTCATACATCTCTGTCTTAAATACAACTCCAGAGAAGATATCCGGACAATTCATTTGCTCTGAGCATGCGTATGTAAGAACACGTGAACACAGGGAACATCCCTCCGTGACTTTCAGCTCAGAAAGTCTCTCACAGCTCTGGGCAAATATTCAAAGTCAGAGCAGACATGCAGAATACAGAACTGAGCCATTTGTCTTCTGTCTCTCCTTAAAAAGCCCAGTAAACGCAGCAAACTTCAGAGTCCAGTGCTGCATGCAGGCACTCCCTACTGAAGTGTTTCACCTTTCTGGCACAGATCACTTCCAGACGTGCAGCAGAGATGAGATGACAGTTTACAAGAAAGACTTCGGGGGAAATTTCCACTCCTATCCTGGGATCTTTAAGAATCACACCAGGTCTAGTTTGAGATGCCCAGTTTGCATTCCTTTTAAGAGGGGCTGGTTTCTGAGCAGTGAGTACTTACAGTTAGCTAAGTTCTGAACACACAGTAACTCCTGGTTTCACCCTTCTTAACTGGCATGTCCCAGGTACTATTAACTCAGGATAAAGCAGGAAAACTAAAGACATCATCACCCACTTTCAGAGAGAAACAGACTGCAGCTGACTTGGTTAGGGCTCCAGTGAGTCCTGGTAAACCCAAGTTCAGAGACACTGCTTCCCCATCTTAAGGAGTATACCAAGAAAAAGCTTGGTACTTGGTATTCATACTCCCTAGCAATATAAAGACCCTAATCCCCTTCCACTGCAAACCCAGCCTTCCTGTCCCTCCTCACCCCTGCTTCAGAGGGTAAGGCTCTATTTCTAACCTAGTGGTTTCTCACCAAAGCCCTCCACAGAGCTGACTCAAACAGCACATTCCCATTCAGCTGAGCTGAAGCCCTGTTTCAGTGGCTGGCAAGTAGAGATGTCCTAGAAGAAGGAAACCAGAAGAGTCACCCAGGACACTATTCCCCAGTGCTCAGAAGGACTTTGTCAGCTGTTAACAGAGTAACACAGACCCTGGCAGAGGCTGATGACTTTAGCAGGCTTTCCAGCTGATGGCATCTTACAAGAGGAAAACGTAGGCTTAAGTGCCTGCGTGATAGGACACTGCAGTCAGTGTTGCCTAGATCATGTGCATCACCCCTTCTTCACGCACTGAACCGTCCTCACACGGTCACTTGCCATTTGAAGTCAGCAGGAGCACAATCAAGCTTTGCACACACAGAAGCTTTCTATCACATCCAGCCACTCAGCAGGACACACACACTGCACTACAGAATAACCTGTTGCCAGTTATCTCCGGGTCACAAGCCTTAGCTGAACTGTGGTGCTAGCCTCTTCCACACACAGCACCAATCCCTCCTCCCGCACACTCCTTCTGGCTACTACTTCTTGCCCCCCCGCCCCTTCTGCAGAGAAGCTATCACCTTCTTTTGGGCAGGTGCACTTCCTCTTCTTCCTTTTTCCCAATCTCTGTGTTTTCTTCAGCTGAATTTGCCGTACCTCCTGTATTCCAGCCAGGCCACACTCTTCCCCCTCACTCTGACTCCAGCCCCATGCTGCGTGGCAGAACGCAGACTGGGCTTATCTCCTCAGCTCAAGAGCATCTTGTTCTCCCTCATCCCACCCAAAATCAAAAGGCAGCCAAACCTTGAGTCCCAACTACCGACAAGCCTTTTTCTTCTAGGCTATGCTGCAACAGCATGGTTCTACCACGTTTTCTACTTAAATTTCTCCTTTTCTGTCCCCCCAAAAGCTGAGCAACAGTTGTCCACAGTCATCTTCCAAAGAGGGAAAGTACTAATTCAGCTCACATACCACAGAACAGCATGTAGAAAAGCACAGGTGGAAAAACAATCTGAACCCCTGGAAGGCAAAAAGCACAGCATCATCCATGCCAAGCCAATTGGACAGCATTTGGACCACAGGAGACATGCAGTCCGTATCACCAGATCTTGCTCACCTCTCTGTTGAGCAAGAACAAGTGAAAGCAGCAGCAGGACAGTCACAAAGCAGTGCTAAGAAGGTAGGAAAGGATAAAAACTAATTAGCGTCCCATTGACTTCACCTGGTTTTACTGAACATTCACTGGAAGAGCTAGAAAAGGAGGCTCACCCTGGTGGTCATACTGAATTTGGAAGCATGGAAAATAACATAAAAGAGTGCGCTGGGGAAAGCGCAGGAAAATAAAATTAGTTTTGGCCAGAGAAAAAAGGACAGATGGTGCCTCTAAGCAATGATAATTCATCTTGAGCTATTCAGCATGCTGGGACTGCTTGATAAAAAGCAGTATACACAAACATGGAGGGACATGCCTGACTGGGTAACCCATGACCAACCGGAACTCCGAGCAGGCATCTACAGTTTGAAGTGTAACAGAGCACACATGTGCGACCTACATTGTGTCCAGAGCATGCAGTGCCTGCTCCATCCAGTTAGGCTGCACTGTTGGCACGTTTGGTTAATGTGGCAGAACAGCACAGAAGAAATAAAAATGGTTTAGAAGGATGAAGGTTTGCTAACATGGACCACTTACTTAAATGGTGACATCACTAATGGGACAAGGAGGTCTCCAAAGGCTCCAAACACTAAGTAAGGGGAGAGATCAAGCAAGAGAATGACCCAAAAGAAGGAATTAAATCCGTTACAGGAAGGTGGGGATGTAATGAGACCAATGCATCCCAGAGATCAGGGAGGTTCCCTGCAATGAAATTGCCACAGAGCAGGGGAAGCATGCCAAAGACAGGGGTCTGTTCAACACTTAAAGCATTTCTCGTGGAAACCCCCTCAGCTGTGGACTTTTGAGATTAGACAGGGTAAGTTGCAGAGAACACATCTCTTCAGGTTCTCCTGCATCAGAGAGGAAACACACCAGAAGGGCCCAGCCAGTCTGAGCACCTCCAGCTTCTGTAATCAGAAGGGGAAAAAAAAAACCCCACAAAGCCATAGAGGAAAAGCGAGATTCAAAGCCAAGCAGCTAGTTAAAGAAGCAGAAAGGAAAAGAGATATTTCAACAGTCACTAAACTGCTAAGACAACCAAACTAACCCATACAAAACAGGAAGAAAAAAAACCCCAAACCTAAGCAACGCTGTTTCTTTAGGACTCCCAAGTCCTCAGGTGAAAGTTGTTCCTCTTGGCAGACAGGTATTCCAGCGTATTTCCACAAAGAAAACTAGAGGAATGAAACAGTCCCACCCACACTCCCTAACGCCAAAGGACCTAAAAACCTCTCCTGAAAAATCATCCCATCTTCTATGACGGAACAGCACATTCTCCCTGCTGTGCGAACAAAACCCACCGTGCACGCTCGCGCTGCCGCTGGGCTGACCGGTGGCTCTTTCTCAGAGAGTGTATCAGAGCCTCAAGGCCCTACACCGACACAAGAAATGCAAACAAGGGGGAAAAAAAAGCACCAAAACAAACCCAACACGCCGCAACCTTCTGGAGTTGGATTCTGTAGAAAAAGCAAAAAAATGTGCAGGATCTACACTTTTTCCAGGGGGCCCCACATGTTTCCTGCAGTGCTGATCTGGCAGGATTATTTCCCGTACGAACTGCCTGCGGGGTCTCTCCAGGTTCAACTCTCGCCCTCGGGCT
>NW_010231520.1:18676-19037 GCF_000690775.1 Eurypyga helias | reverse complement strand
AAATAATATAACTTTTTAAAATAATAATAATACTAGAAAAATAAACTGTTATAGATTTTTGACACACATCTATTTAACTGAAACCTGATTGTTTCATTTTTTGCATAGTCACAGAATAAAGAATAGCAGTTTCAGAAAAGATGAAAAACACACCATGTTTATTGTTTGATTTTTTTTAAAATAAATGATCCCAACTATTTAATAAAAGGGCTATTATGACTCTATACTTTTCTTAGCAGAGAAATAAACAAATTTTGAATGAACACTGTTATTAAAATACCTACTTATCTAAGAAGTTGCAGAAAATGAATTGAAATAAAAGAAAAAAAATCCTCAACTTACCATTGTATCGTCAGTCTTG
>NW_010231520.1:15553-18527 GCF_000690775.1 Eurypyga helias | reverse complement strand
GTAAGATATATTAAATAAACTGTAAATGAAATGGTAGCAAGAGGTAAAGCAAGAAGGATTTTGACTAATTCTTACTGGAAGGGCAAAGCTGTTAACACATGACTGTGGAAGAACAGAATCATTCACTACATTTGTCCTCCTAGAAGTCCACTGCAGGGATAGTGCATGAGATAAACATGTATAAGACCTCAGGGTACAATGAGAAGTGAACAGCTGGCAACTACTTGCAAAAAATAGACATTGAAAATATCTGACATGTTCACACATTCGTTAGTACTTATCTCTGAGACCATGTAGAGAACAGATGAAGTTTCAGAAGAATGAAAAATGATGAAGGTATTTTCAGGCTTTTAGAAGGAGCAGCTGAAGAATTACAGACATGCCACAAATTTTCAGAAAAACACTGGAACAGCTAATAAAATAAACTGTATTTGCACACCTGGAGGAAAACAAGTAGAAGAAAAACAGGCAACTTGAATTTATTCTGAGCATGTCTTGTCACACGAACTTAATTGCCTTCTAGAGCAGACTAACAAAACTTTCAGAGAAAGAAAAACGCGTATGTCAGTATCATCACTGTATTAAGGCATTTGTCATTGTCCTCTGATTTTTCTTAAGCTAAATTGGGAAGCATGCTGGTCTAAGTGAAAGTTTCTTAAGAAAGATCAAAAAATTGTGTAACCTAACTGAAATAACAGCTATTAGTGGCTTATTGTCAAAACAGATATCAAGTGGTATTAATTGTGAAGTTGCCATAGATCAAACAATCGTCTACAGTTAACCAACAATTAAAAGTAAAAAAGGGGTTTTATGTTTCACCTTGTTTGGAGAGATTTCATCAATGTTGAAAGGAGGTTTAAAGTACTGTAGCGCATGTTAGACTTAACCTGTTGTACTTTAACATAAATATATTTTTAAAAATAAACATTTAAAAGTAGGAAGTTCCAGAAACATATAGTAAGCTGTCTTGATAGATGAAGTAATGACATAACATCTGGAAAGTGAACTCTAGGGAAAAGTGACACATTTGGAAAGTCTAGGTAAACACAAAAAAGAAATTTACAGCTTTGAAAATTCTGGAAAACTTCAGAAAACTTAATCAATGAGAACAGATTGAAACACCTGTAATTATCTAAAAGAAAAGTTCAATAGGAACTGAGAACACTCTCCAAAAACCTGATAGTCTGCTGTTTTTTCCTGTCCATTGTGGCTTGAAGAATTTTAAGATTATATGTGAGATTTTGATTAGACAATAAATATAGCTTTGATGGAAAATATATATTGTGCAGGCTGTGGAAACTCACTAATTTAAGATCTGTAGCAAAAAGATTTTAAAAGCAGGGATTACATAATTATTACCATCCAAGGTATCTTGCTAAGTTCCTTTAAGACTTGTCTTCTGCTATTGGTCCCATAATTTGCTCTAAAAATCCCAATTATCCTTTGCTGATAATTTCTGATGGATAGTCGAGAAACCTTTGTTATTTCATTTGCTTTAAAGGAAAGACTTTAAAGTGCTAGAACAATTGCATAATACTATAATATTAAAAACAGATAATTCTTATAAATAATTCAAGGTTATTTTAACCCATCAGACAGTCAGACTTTTATTTTAGCATGGGACTTTAAAACTGTCATTTACGTAGTGTCATTATATTTGCATGCATAATATATTAAAATATTTTGAGTGAGCGGGTCATGAAATGTGTTTAATTTAATGCTAGACTACTTTCTGTAGCAGTTGTCATTTATTAATAAACCAACTCTAAGTAAATGTGCATACATTTACAGGAGGAAAAACTGGTTACATTTTTTTGTAGCTGAATTGCAAAGAATACTTATCTTTCAGAACTGCAAACGCGTCCTTAAAATCTATTAATCAGCATGTTAGCCATCCATGGCAGAATTTTATGAAAAACATCATGCTAGCCACACATTTGACAGACATGCTTCTTCAGGTAGAAATCTGTCTCCCTTGTTTAATATATAATGAGCAAAGTCTGTGCATCAGCAATCAAAAACTATTAAAGTCTGCAAAAGAAGAATCTGAACTTTGCATTTGGGTCTGCTGTTTATTTCTGAAAGAAGGCTAAAGAGGAAGATTATTGCTCCCAGGATGTAGGCTCTGAAAAAGCTGTCAGAATAGGCCTTTCCTCTATAGTAGTTGAATATTGTGTAGTTTACAGGATAGCAACTTACCTGAGATAGGTTTTAATTCCTGTTATGGAGACTGGATTGCTAACTGGCATAGGCAAGTTACTTTCCATCTCTTTAAAGTTTCTCCATCTGTTAAATGCAGATAATAATTTTCCTTTGCATTTCTTTACAGTTACAAAAGATTCATGCTTTCATTTTGACATTTATGACTTTAGGTATAAATACAATACTGACCACTTTGTTAATATCTTGTTAATTTGGTGGGCAGCCAAATAGACAAGCTGTACAGTATCTTCTGAAATAAGAAGTTTATCAGTTGTTGTATGTTGACATCAGCTAAAGAGTTTGCAGTAATTTCTATACTAATTTGATGTACTATTTGCCTACTTTATTACAATACGATTTGCATATATCAACACCCAAAGAAAATCAGTCTTCTATTTCCATCTCAAAGCTGTTTCTAAAACATATCCTATTTAGTGTCTGAACCGGAAGATAGCTGGATTTTGAAAGCTGACTTGTATGTAAATCATATGTTTCAACAGGCAACCTGATACATAGATCATTTGAAAAATAACTTGATAGATATTATCTCCAATTATAAAAAAAAAGAAAAAAGAGAGAGAGAATACACACACAAGTTTCAAAGCAAGTGCAAGGGAAAGAAATCAGTAAAACATTTGGCATGTTTCAAAATACCTTATAGTACTTGTACTGATGTGAAACCCTCACACGATCTGGACATCTAAGCCAAAACCACAGGAATCAGTTCCAGGTAACAGAAGTCTTGAGATGTACAGGGAAGAAAAAAAAAAAA
>NW_010231520.1:0-15522 GCF_000690775.1 Eurypyga helias | reverse complement strand
GAGAAAAAAATGTTGAAGATAAAAGGGAGAAAAAAAAAAAAAAAAAAAAAAAAAGAAAAAGGGCCAAAACTAACAACAAACAACCAAACCAAGACATTATATACTTCAACAGGCTTTAAATTTAGCAATTTTACAAGCATTGAATGTCTTAATCTGTAACTTTAATCTTTTTAAAAGTAACTTTAAAGAACTACAGGGAATAAACATAAAACTGATTACTTTATATAAGAGTAAAATTTTGTTGAAATCCAGAATATTGTTGTTAAGCTGGCACACTTTTCCTGTGCACAGTCATGTTAGTTTCATTGCTTTTAACTTGTGGAAGAATATTCTTTAACACATGTCTACTAAATAGATTCTGGTTTTTGGAAAATCTGACCTGTCCAGCCCTTCCTGAATAACAATTGCATAAATGTTGATATGTTGGTTACAAGATATTAGATTTTGAATCTAATTATATAGATTTGATCCTATCCTCTAGTTTCAATCTAGTGCTTCACTGCATCTGTACTTAGTTTAATAATGTGATGTGCATTTTTGAAGTTTGGAGTACTGAAGGTCTTAAAATGAAGTCAGTGGATCTGTCTTTGGGGGGAAAAACAAGAGCAAAGTTAACAATAAGCCATATGTCTAAAGACCAAAACATGGTCAGTACATAGCTGATTGTATCTGCTGTTCCTCCCTCCTTTTGCCTTGCTGTAGCATGGGGAACAGCAAAATTTCTTATTTTCTGAGGAGAGAGACCTTCTTGAGATTATTATCTTCTTGAAAAGTATTATCTTCTGAAAGCACAAAAATATAGATAATTAAACAGAATTCAGGGCTATTTTTTTCTAATTTATTTTGGCACTGAATAACTTCAAAGTTTCCAAATGTTTAAAGAATTTGAATACAGTGTAGTATTGGTAATCCTGAATTATAATTTAGTTGAATAAAGCCAGAATACATATGCAGGTTCCAGCTTCAGTTAGCCTTTCCTCCACATCTGTACTATTTTTCCATGTACATTACTAGGGAAATATCACTTTTGTAGTTAAAATTTTTGCTTGTTTCAGACCACATTGCTGACTTAGAGACTTAGTGTTGCTTTTCTATCTGTGTTGCAGCAGTTAGATCTGGTAGTATAGAGGTAAATATATTGCCCTGACAGAAAGATTTTTCTTAATACCACTTACGGAAAATCAGAAAAGAAAAACTGAACTGGGATGAAACACAGCTACTAAATGCTATAGGATGGATATAGAGAATAAACTGATTTAAGTATTTTTGTATAAAAGTAGTGCATGAGGTTCTCTTTTTTTCTAAAGGCAGCTTGGAAAATTTTATTTTCAAAAGTTAGGCACAGTATGCAGACTGTTGAAAAATTGTGAATTATGATTTATAAAGAAATTATTCTGTAACTGGCCTTGGTCCTGTAATTCTGCCTGAAAGTCAGTCAATAGATGCTAATTTAACTGATTCCATTGACTTAAATACTCAGAGTTTATGTTCAGATTTAATTTTAATTTTAAAATTACATTAATTTAGTGTCTAAATTCATAAGCAATCTTGCTTCAGCATAGCTGTGTTATTTTTTTCCTTGCATTGGATTCTCCCAATCAGATGTGATTTTGTCATGGTTTAATTCCAGACAGCAACTACGTACCACACCGCTGCTCACTCACTATTCACACTCATCCAGTGGAGGAGGGGAAATGGAAGAAAAGAGAAGGAAACTAATGGGTTGAGATAAGAACAATTTAATAATTGAAAGCAAATGAAATAAAATACTGATACTAATAATACTAGCAATACTAATAATATATAATGAAAATAATGGAAAAGAAACCAAAAGATACAACCGCTCACCACCCTCAAACCAACCAGGAACCAGAGCAGTAGAGAGAGAGAGAGAGAGAGTCCATCCCTGGCCCAACCCCCAACCCATACACTGAGCATGTCATTTTATGGAGCAAAATATCCCCTTGGCCAGTCCGTCCATGTCATCCTGACTGTGTCCCCTCTAACACAGGAGCAGCACCAGAAATGAAAAAGTCTTTGACTTCATACCAACACTCCGTAACAACAACTAAACTCACTAACATTATCAATACTCATTGCATATCCAAAACAACCTCACACAGTTTGAAAACAAACTCATACTAGCTACTGTGAAGAAAATTAACTTTGTCCCAACTAAAACCAGCACAGATTTACTATGTTAAATGACACACTGCTTTATCTATAATACCAAATGAAATTAAAAATTTATATTAGTGGAAACAGCAATGAAAAAGCAGAAATGCCAAAATTTATTTTCATTCACTTACATGGGTTTATTTTTCATATGTGCCTAGGGTTTTGAATTCTTCCATATCATCCCAGCACAAATGAATACCACAAGAATTATTAAGTCTCCATTGCCATATGAAACCAATGGGAGTTAGGTATGAAGACACTTTAAAAATCTTTATAAAAACGACACCCAAGCACATTTTACGATCTGCCTGCATCATCTATGACATTTTAAGAAATGGAACTTGACTGCATATGCTTCGTCACTGGTTTTGTTTTTGCATATGCTAGACCATAGTTAATAAGATGCTGAAACACGTCCTTAGTGGCTTGAATGTTCTGTTAGAAAAAATTATATCAATCCTATTCAAGATAAATATTGATGATTTTTTTTATAGCATGTTGCTGCACTTATTTTATCATTCCATACATATACCACTCTATGATTTGTATTTGTGCTTATTTCTTTAAATTCTCTGGAATAATGTAAGTTTTAAACCATAAATTTCTTATGCAATCCATAAGTTTTGTGATTTTTTATTAAAAAAAAAATACATATCCAGTAGGACTGATTATAATTAAAGACTTTCAATAGATTATGAATTAGCTTTGTATATGACACTTCCCTCATGCTTTAGCATATTATGACATATTTTGTCTTACAGCATTACCAGTTTTTGCAGCACTGGAAAACATCACAGAAAGAAAACAACTATGCTGGTGTAGACTATTTCTGTCATAATGAAAAAATTTCAGCAGCTATCACACATAACATAGCATGATGTGATCGACAACTGCTTCATAATGGGCTGCAGATGCCAGCTTAAGTTGTGTATAAAATGGATTTGGTGGACTCAAACAAAATGTCTGCTTAGAATGATATTGATATGTGGTCCAGATTTATGTGATAATATCCTAATGATAAGTTGCAGAACAATATGATAAATTGCATTTGTCATGTAACTTTGCCCTGAACTACAACTTAGACATTACATCAACTTTCCAAACTTCAGAACAGCTTTGAGTAATGATATTTCCCTGTGGTTTTGGATTAAGGGAGGAAAATTCTGGTAAATTAAGATGAAGACAGGCATTCTACTGATGTCTCTGGGACAAGCTGCATGTTCAATGTCTTTCTAACTTAAAATACATTAATTCTTCTTGAAGACATTTCTGTGGACTGTTATGAGTACCATACACTTATAGCAGAAATATACAGGATACAGGGATAGAGGGAGGTATCAATCCTGAATTTTAAAGTGATCATAGAAGAGGTAGTAAAAAGTTTTTATATTTTTGAAATTTTGTATTTGAAAAACTGCATGATCATTCTATTAAAAGCAGAATTTTACTGCCTGGTAAAAAATAAGAAAGCCCAATATGTATATTCTGATGGAAGTAAAAAAATATTAACCACTGTCTGCATAATTTCTCAACCATGATGTCTATTAAATGAATACATCATTTTTATTATTACCCACTTGTGTTATGGTGGCAATGAGTCACATTTTTGAAGTACCTAACTAAAACATAGTAAGATGCAGACCCCATTGAAAGAACCTGAATTTTAAATGAATATTGCGGATAATAGGGAAGACAAAATAATTAGTACTGGAGATCCAAACACAATAAAGACTGACTTAAAGAAATAAGTGTAGAAGAACTGGTAAATGAATCAGTATCTTTAGTATGCAGCTTCAAGATCATGTGACTATGACAATGGTTTTGGAACCTGTTTAATAATGACATGCCTTCTGTTAGGTCAGACTGAGTTGCCGCCTTCTCTCATTATTCAGTGTGTTAAAAAAACCCAACAGCATCAAGGATCCTACAGGAAGATGTTTGGCCTAGTCCTCCCTTACCAGTTTGTTATTAGTTGGTTGAATATGTGAAAATAAAGTAGATCACTGTGGATAGGTTCAACTATAATGTTAAAAGAACATCCTATGAGCACAAAGAAATCTGGAAACAGAAGCAGCTTTTCACAGAACTCCTCCTTATCAAGACGCCAAGTTTAAGGAATGTGCTGAAGTAGACCACTTTCTTTTCTACAGCATATATGTCTTTCATCTAAATTGTTGGAGAGACATAACATACATATGCAAAGAGAGTTCATGAATGCTTTATCTTCACCTTTGTGGACATAGGAACAAGAGGTTTATTATAGCTGGGAAGGCTGTGTAGAACATAGTACTTTGATCATACTACCTAAAAGTTTGACACAGAATACTAAAAATACAGTACATTCTTTTTTAGGTTAAAATTAAAACATTGGAAGCACTTTTTTATATCTGTTTCCTTTTCCCCATGTATTTATTATAGTCCCTGGTGTATGTGTTTAGTTTTTGTCCACTGGTATGAGCTGCATAATGATTTGACAATATATAATATTACTATTTTTTCAGAATGTATGATGGCCACAGAAAAGACACTAAATAAATAGAAGAACTTAAAAAAAGACACTTTACTCCCTCTACCCTTTAGAGAACCAAAATGAAAACTGGATCAGGACAATCTTAATTCCTGGTTTTCAATACTGTTACAAGTGAAAGTAGTTTTGGTAAAAATATAACTGTAAAGACTGTTGTTCGTGTTGAATCATGTGAATCTTGAATTTCATTGCTTTTTCTTCTTCATGCTGCGTGTGGCATTTTGGGGTGGTTTTTTTGTTGTTTTTTTTTTTCTGGTATTTTTTTGGTGGTGTTTGTTTTTTGTTGTGTTTGTATTTTTGTTGTTGGTGGTGGTGGTTTGGTTTGGTTTGGTTTGGTTTGGTTTGGTTTGGTTTGGTTTGGTTTGGTTTGGTTTGGTTTGGTTTGGTTTTTTAAGATGCATTTACTTATATTTGATTAAAGTATTCAGCCTTTTAGATTATAATAATTAATAGATTTCAAGTGAATGCAGCAGCATAATAAATAAAATCATAGCATTTAATTGTATTGCCAGATTGCTGAAAATACAGTGGTTCTGTTCTAATTATACCAGTATTTTAACATAGCATTCTTCCTCTTAGAAAATTGAAATCAAAGCATCTGAGAACACAATACATCTGAAAATTTTGGTAGATAAGCAGGATCCCTGTTACATAGACAGCAACCTGAATATGGCAAATGCTAAATTAAGGGCATTCAGGATCTCAGAGAATCAAAGCTCAGCAAAGAGCATGTTTTGACAGTGTGATAGCTGAAGATAGTGAAGATTACTGGAGCTGATAGTGAGACACATAGCTGAAAAGACCTGATTGAATGCCAACAAGTTAGTCTTTAATGAAACCTTCAGTAAACTTCTGCAAAAATATTAGGAAAAATAAGACTGTCTAAAACTCTCAACATTGAGAATGTTGAGATTATTTATAATCTGGTAATTTTGTGAATAAATAAAAAATGCCTGAAATTACTTCAGTTACACAACTGTGTGCATTTCTGCTGAAAACAGGTTTTAATCCAATTAAATATTCAAACATAGCCTAGAGTTTAAATTTAGTTTGCCAGATCAGACCACAGTGATTAGCAACTTGTTGAATTATCTACTATGTTTATGATTACTAAGAAGACAACTATCTATAGCCACACACAAGAGAGGACATAGAATCAGATTTGTCAGGTTCTGTGGCTCAAATCACAGTCAAACAGGCAAAGGCAGAGTAAATATTATTTATTTTGAAGTAAATATATACAATGAAAATATAGTTTTGCAATTTAAATGCTTGATGGTATATCTGGTGATTATAATATTGCATGTAATTCTGTCCCTTCCCTGCCCTATATCAAAATCTAGAAAAAGGAAAGAAGGTGATCTCTGTAGGAAGTAATGAGACAATGAATACATTAGAGCATTCAAGCTTAAAACAAGAGAAGTGAGGAAATTATGATAGAAATTTACATAAAAGCATGCAGCATGGAAAAGATGAATAAGGTATTATTAATCACTACTTTTATTAATATAAGAGATTTTTTTTTTTTAATGAAGTTTTTCTGAAATAATATGCTATTCAATTGTGGAACTCATTGCCACATCATGTTATTTAAGCTGAAATTGTAAATTCATCTGAGTAGCTTCAGACAGTTAAAAAAAAAAAAAAAAAGCTAAATTCAAACATTTGATTTTTAAAACAAGAGAACAGGGAAAGGACAATGAAGCTTTCAAATTGCCAGGCAAGTTTCAGAATTTAGCACAATAAAAAGATGTCAGTCTCAGTGGATACCCTGGATGTGTCCAGCCTTTTCTAGAAGACAAAAAATTTCACACAGTTTTATATGACAGTAAGCATCAGAGTGAGTTCTTGTTCATGAACCCATTTTCTCTACTGTTATATAACAAATATTGATATTAAGTGAATTAGTTTTCACAAAGAGCCAAACAATCCCAAAATGGGGAAGGACAATCCTATCCCAGAGAGGAACCCAACCGTTTCCAAATTTGGGAAGACAGACCAAACCAAAAGGAGACAGAGTCTCACTTCAAAAAGTATCTGTGAAACACAGTCTGGAGTGAGAGTCCAAGATGTTGTAGAAGGTTCATGTGGAATTCAACCAAGAAATTCTCAGAGACAGAGAGATAGTGGCCCTGTTTTGGATATAAATTAAATTGTTTTTATAACATAGGGATATAAGAAGATATATGACAACCTACTTCAAACAACCAATACATACCCTTAATTTCTATTTTTCATCTGTAACATCCAAGAGATATTTTCTGTTCTTTCAGAGCAATTTTATTTTTCCAGATAATTTTCCACTTTCTCAGACAAAAAATTGCCATTCCAGTCCCCTGTTACTGTGGTGTCTCAGGATGCCTTTGGTTTCTAGGTACCTTGGCTGGTAAGAGGCCATATGCATATTTCAAGGATATTCCTGGTTCATAGCCCTAGTCTCCAAGCTTTCACTTCCAGTCTGGCAAGCCTTTCTCTGTCAGTATTTTTCAGCAGAAAATTTCTTCCAATCAGTAATTTTCCCCTTATAACCAGGCCATCATTATGGTTCCTCACATCAAAACATAATGATGTTACATCTGTATGCTTGAGTTTTTTGGAGATCAGCTGGATTTTGTTCAGCCTACTCTGGAAGTTAATCTTGGGTAGCTCAGGTTGTTTAGTGACAAAGGGAGGTCAAGAATGATCTTTCCCTCTGACCCTAATCAAGAGAGAAGGTGTCCAAGGAGATCAGAAAGCCTTTGCTCTCTTGACCAGGGTACTGAGGGACCCAATGTGATAAGCAAGTGATGTAGGGTCTATAAAACAATACTCCACCAAAGTCAAAATATCTCCAGTCTTCTTGTTGTTTGGCTACTAGAGATTAAGTTATTAAGGAAATTATGTATAGGTCAGGCAGACTGGAGGAACATATCTGAGAGGGGTAAAAGTGGTATATAGAAACCCAGAGCTAATTACATGGAAAGATAAGCTTTAATGACTGCCAGGAGATCATGGCAGTAGCACAGTACCCATATTCACAGTGTGTCTGAATTTGCAGTTTCTGTCTTTTTCACTTTCTTTCTGTAGTCATCTGCCACATCTAGCTACACATGAAATGTACTTTTAGCAGTGGAGAGGAAAAGCTCCTCTCACCAAGAAGGGAGTTGGCATTGTGCTTCAGATATTCTCATTTCTTGCCTGTCTCATCCCTTGAAAGAAATATCACTTCTCACAAATTGCCATCAGTTGCCTCCATGACTCCTCATGGGCCCTGTACTTGTTACCTTTTGAACAGGCCTTGAAGTTGTCTCACATTCTCCATGTTCTGTGCTGCAGGTTCCCTTTTCGTCCCCTTAACTGGAAAGATTTCTAACATTTGGAGAGAAGAATGTTCCACAACGTTTTGTGAGAGATCAAGAATGTATTCTGAAGTTGTTTCAGCTGAGCTAGATTCATGTTAATAGTCACTTCTCGTGGTAACTTTGTAAAGAACGAAACGTAGAAATGACAATAAATAATTTTAATTTTTACTTAGAATCTATTGGATCATATGTTTTAAAAATATCTTCATACAGATCATCTATCCTTCCATGATGAAGTATGGAAAGACAAGTTAAGCTGCAGAGAAGTTAACAGACTTCTTATACCTTTCTTAGCTGTTTTCTTAGCACAGACATAATACATTGTTCCTGTAACACTTAAAATGTCGAGCCACAGATGTAATCAGGTGCAGTAAGATATATAACCCTCCAAAATAAAAAAAAAGACCTGCTTAGATCCTGAGACATTTTTTTTTCCCCCTGATAACACTCTCTGACATACAGGCACAGGTAATATAATTTTTTGGGCTTAAATCACATTATTGTATTGACCCATTGACAGCTGTCCTTGAGTGGCCTTGAGTGAAGATGTCCACCCCAGAATAAGGGTACAGAAAAGCAATACAGGCTAGAGATGTAGTCTGTGCTTTTCCCAAACCAACCTATTTGTACATACATATGAGTGAAACGGTAGTTTTCTTCCTTCTCATAAAGTGCCTACATACTTTTCCCCTATTATTTCCCACCCTGTGCAGACCACTATTACTAGCCAGAGAGAAAACAAATAGTGTATTTTAGATGGAGATACTCACAAAATAGTTGCATGTACAAGCATGTATGGGCAATTCATGCGACCAGATAAATTTCTCTTGCTCACTGACAAGTGAAGAGGAGGGAGAAAAAATTGAGAGTAAAATAGTTGATAATTGTTGGATGTTATTAAACTATATGTGCCAGGTTGGGAGATGTTATGAGCAACCAAAAAACAAAGCTAACTTGGAAATCCTATTGATTAAACAATTGGAACAAATATTTATATTACTGTAGGTATTCTGGAAAAGTTCCCAAATATTTAGTCCTAGGCTTAAAGCTTTTATTATTTTGATTAAAAGGAGTATATGATTATCTTACAGGTATAACACTTTTCTTAGAAAAAAACTATTCTCTAGCTTCACAGCATCCCTTTCATGGGTGACTTTTTGAAGTGTCTGGGTGCTGTCCTGCTATTAATGAAAGTTTTCCCACATTCTTGTTCTTATGATTTCTATTCACTGGCTATTTGGAGCAGAAATGTGGAAAGCAGTGTGTAAAGAAGAAAATATATACCTTCACCTTTATCCTCAGAAGGAATGCAGAGGTAGTGAAACACCCAAAAGTGAGGAGATTCCATTTTGATTCTGTGTATATGTATAGCAAAACTCACTTGTAGAGAGTTCATTTGACTGACTATCTTAATTATTAAAAACTGAAATATGTTTGTGAGTTTTGGAAGACACTGGAAAAATGTGGAACATAAAAATAATTCTTTAATATTAATATTGTGGACCCACATACCTTGATATTATTTAACAGAAAATTTATCAGTTTTAGTAAGCAAAAAGAAAATTTAACTAATAGTGATCTACAGAGGGATGAAATTATTAGTTTTGTTTTTCTGTGTAAGAGAAAACATGAAGAGACAGGTGTATTCAAAGATCAAGATCTCACTGTTTGTCCCCATAAAAAGCTTGTAGCTGCTGAACTTCAATATATCCGCTTGATTTAAAAAGAAAATAAATCTATGCTTTAATTTTCATTTTTTGAAAACATAAATTTGAAGATACATATGTATTTTCTTTCTACTCAACAACTTCAATATAATATGCAGTTTTAAAATTCTAAATCATGCAAAAATTATTATTTTCTCTGATCTTAAAGACGGTGAAATCAAAACAAATATTTGACAGTGATCATGCAGTTACATTTTTTCACATCTAGCTTATATTACAGTATTTTCTTGTCTTGTTTTTGTTTGTTTGTTTTATTTTTTTCTGTAAATATGTGGATGATCTTTCTATTTCATGCTCAGCACTATGTGACAAACTCTGTATTCCTTTGTAATCATTACATTAAAAAAAAAAAAAAAAGCCAGAAACAAACTGATACTTTCAAAATATCAAAGTGTTTCCTGAATTGCAAGATATATAATCTGTGGAATAATTTCAATTTAAGACATAGTTTGATATTATATACTCTTATTTTCTTTCAATCTTTCTTGCTGCTCTCAACACACAGAAATGAAAAATAATGTAGCTCTTGCTTTTGCCAATAATGTCATCTAAATATTTTTATGTAATTCTTTCATGTTCTTGAAAAAGTAGCACCTGTAGAATTTTTCAGTTTTTTAAATACACATATTCTAATGGAAACATGAATCTGTCTTTGTTTTCAAAATACTGACCCACAAACCTCGCACCTTTCTTGTTTGTAGCAAAGTGTGACAGACTTCTTAAGTACTCATTAGTCATTTTAGGAACAAGGTACTACTTATACTCACTTGCCACAGAGCCAGACGACAAATAAGAATTCCATTACAGAGAAAACTACCACATCCATCAGTCAGTACTATAGCATTTCTTCCTTTTTTTTTCCATATTGGTAAAAAGGTAATCCATCCTTATTTAAAGGTGTAGCTTCCAGTAGGGTGAAATGGAGTTGAAAGCTGAAATAATAACACTTTTGTTTAGTTTTTGTTTATTAATGCTAGTGGTTTAAAGAAGGTGGCAGACAAGAACCACTCACCAAGTCAATGAAAAATGTGTAAAATAAATAAAATATACTAGACTTACAGAATAGAAAGCTTCAATTATTTTCACTCCTGCTTCTCCCTCTTCTTCCCATTAATCACTTGGTTTCCTTATTCTCAAGGTCTCAAATCACATACAGTACATAAATCTCATCAAAGTACAGCAAGTGAGATAAATTTTGAAGTTCTTCAGTCTCCAGTAACACCTCATTGCAGGGACAGAGTCCTACAGTATAAAATTTATTGCCAATGAAATCCATTTAATACCATTTATTTCCATCTTTGGTGATCATGTAATTATATAAAATGGCATCTGCCTTTGTCCATGGTATTATGAAATACTCACTGGTTTTAATTGTGTCATCATAGAAAATTTACACTCCAGTTCAAGGCAAGATGATTTCTTTTATCCTGATTTTTACTTCTATACCTCATAGGTGTCACATGTCTCTGCAATAGCTATTGCACAAAGGTACCTCATAGCACTGGGAGAAAAGGTAAAAATTGTGATAAAAATTAACTATTTAGGATTTACTTCTTGATTTCATCAAATATGAAGAAGTGGCAAAAGTTTCTATTCACTAAAATGTGGAAAAATATTAATTTTTTTATGTAGCTATTATTTCTGGGGATCAAATAATACATGCAAGATAATTTTCCGTGTATGCCGTTGTTTTGAGAAAATGTCAGTACTATGAAGTTCATAATAACACTATTCATAATTGTTCTTCTATCTTGACAATTTAGAAATCTCTGACACTAGACTTCAGATTAAGTAATTCTGAAGAATTATTTATACTGCCACCGAAAGAATATTAAAAAATAGCAAAAAAATTACCTCTGAATAGGTGACAGAAAACACCTTGCAAATATGACCAATTGGCTTTTGTTTTGACTTGCAAGTATAGGCAAAAATTTAATATATTAAGACAGTCACCCTGCTTTCATTCAGAATTTCAGCCTTCCTCCTCCTTTGTTTTTTGAGTCATTGCTATGATATTAAATAATTTTTCCAAAATGTAATGAATTGGAAATGAGTAAAAAATGCAATGTAAGATGCAGAAATATAACAGGTTCAATTCTACTTTATTTAATGCAAGCTTTTACTGACAAACTGTGTCCTTAAAAATTCTATGAGTGTTGAATGAACTGAAGGCTAAAGAGATTCAAAGATATATCTAAGGCAGAAAAAAATCTTCTGATGAGATTGCAAAAGAGGTGATATGGCATTTTGCAGTCAGGCAAAATGTCAGAAATTCACAGAAGAATTCCACAGCATTGCCAGTGAGATTGTACTAAAACAGATTGGTCAAATCCAAGGATTTAAAAAGTAGATGGTCTGTAGAGGATTACAAGAATGGAACTTGTGGGTTCTACTTGATCCTTACCTGGTTATTGGACTTCCTGCAGGCATATGTGTTAGTGGAGTGTTCCAAAAGTGAGAGGCTAAAGTTCAAGGAAATAAAAGTTGGCAAAGGCAAATACAGTTTTTTCTTGCTAGATCAAATAATGACTCAGTCAATGGAAATTCTAAGTGCAGTATCAAGACAATAAGCAGTATTACTTCCATTAGAATCAAAATAAACATGTCAAAAAGGAAAGTATAGAGTTAAGAGCTACTTAATATAATTAAATCTAATCTCAAAATTACAGTGGTCCCAGCTGAGTAATGCTATGATATGTGAAAGTATACATTTAAATTTTCTGGTGTTTTACACATACACATCAAGATAAGTAATTATGAATTAACACACATCAACAGCAGAATAATGTTCTTAGAGAAAGAAAAAACTGTAAATATATATTTGGAGAGATTTGTTGTCATTCAAGTTTTGCATTTAATCTACCTGACAAAATGTGTTAATTTCATTTTATTTTAAAGCAGCATAATAGTCACTTTATAAATATTATTTTGATTAAAAAAAACCACAAAACAAAACAAAAAAACCCCACAAAACCCAGATATCAGAGTAGAAGAATTATAAAGATATCACACAGAATTAAAAATATAATTAATTTTGGCATGGTTACCCCATTACTACTTGAATGATTCTACTTACTTTAATCTGTGAAATATCTTCTTCCAGATTTTCTTCAATTCAAGACAATTTTAATAATTTTCTACCCAGATAGAGCTTTGTACTAGAAGTTGTAAAATATTTAAGAAGACGACCTTTTAATATATGTTATTTCATGTTATTTTATGTTATCTTACATGTTATGTTTTCTTTTGTTCACTGAGGAATGTTCCAGTAGTTACTTAGTATAAAGATTCCAGCTTCTTGTAAATAGGAATGAGAAAACAATAAGACCTAATACTGTATTTCTCACATATAATTTCTGATTTGACTGGGAACTCTGTGTAGTCAAAGGAAAAGGCCTTCTTTAAATCCTTATTGTACAACTCAGTCCAGCAATAGTATTCTCTAACACAGGAAAGTCTCCAGACAAGGTCCGTATGCAGAATCAGTGCTTAAATTATACATCTCAATATAAATATGACAAATCTCCTATTCTTCATTTAATTGGAAAACAACGCTTTTTTTAACATGCAGGGTATTTTATACTATTAGACTTATTTTTTTATTAAAGGGAGAGAGAAAACCAAAGCCATTATGACAAGGGGATATGGGTCACCACAACCTCATGAAACACTACAGGCTTGGGGAGGGGAAGAGTGGCTGAAAAGCTGCCCATTGGAAATGAACTTGGGGGTGTTGGTTGACAGCCAGCTAAATACAAGTCATCAGTGTGCCCAGGTGGACAAGAAGGCCAATGGCATCCTGGCCTGTATCAAGAACAGTGTGGCCAGAAGGACTAGGGAAGGGATAGTCCCCCTGTACTGGGTAGTGGTCAGGCCACACCTCGAATACTGTGTTCAGTTTTGGGCCCCTGAGCAAAGGAAAGACATAGAGATGCTGGAGCATGTCCAGAGAAGGGCAACGGAAATGGTAAAGGGTCTAGAGAACAAGTCCTGTGAGGACTGGCTGAGGGAACTGAGATTGTTTATCTTGAAGAGCAGGAGGCTCAGAGGAGACCTTAAGGAGGTTGTAGAAAGGTCTCTTCTCCCAGGTGACAAGCAATAGGACAAGAGGAAATGGCCTGAAGTGTCACCAGGGGAGGTTTAGATTGGAAATTAGGAAAAATTTCTTCACTGAAAGTCAGTCATTGGAACAGGTTGCCCAGGGAAGCTGTCGAGTCACCAACCCCTGAGGTATTTAAAAGATGTGTAGATGTGGTACTTAAGGACATAGTTTAGTGTTGGAATTGGTAGTGCTAGTTTGATTGGACTTGGTGACATTGTCTTTTCCAACCTAAACAATTCTGAGTTTCTATGATTCCATGTGTGTGTTCTAAAACCTTTCAAAGCATTGTATCATTTTTATTGTTAGATATACTCCATTTACATAGGAAAAACCTCCGTAATACTGTTCTGCTACTGATAAAATGGTGTTGTGCCACTTTTAGAATCAAACAGCTCTGCACTTTATGTCACTTTAAATAAAATCCTGTTAGGTATTAAGGGTAAATTTTGAAAAGCTGTAAGAAATCAGATGTGATAATTAATGACTTGATAATCTATTCCACCACGAAATATTTGTATGGAGTTCATACCTCCTTTCTGTATTTAAATTACAGTAGATTTAGACAAAAATTTTTGTAGATTCCACACCCCACACCCACCCCCCCCCGAAACACTACTATATGTAGGCACCAGTAAAATATCAGCAGCAAAGATGAGGTACGAGAGATCAAGTTCAGTTAATTTGTGAGTTCTAGGTTCTCTCAGCATAATCAAGAAAGTAGCCCAAACACAAGTTTGGCAGGCAAAAGAGAAAAAGGTTCATGGTAAAGGTCATGGAGTCATCAGTAGAGTGAGCAGTTTTCTCTAATCAATCCACAGAAACACTTACACGCATGGCTGCCTTTAATAGCTGTTTCAGCACTAAATAGCATCTGCTTAAAATGATACCCAACCACAGAAATGAACTGCAATTATAACCATTGTTCCTATGTGTATGAAATAACGTCTGTCATGAGAAAGGACTCAGAAAAGTCATGTAAATAATAACATTCTTTTACTGATTTCAAATGAGCAGATACCTACAAACATTTGCTAATGTTATTTTTGTAATTATTATTTTATAAAGTATCAAGTAATCACAGCAGTCCCAAAGAGAATGGGATGGCCCCAGCTATGGTATGGTTTATCCTTGTCGTATACCTGATCTTTCACTCCCTGGATAAGGAATTGGCTGGATGGTTGCACTCAAAGAGTTGCAGTCAATGGTTTGATGTCCAGTGACTTAGTTCCATAAGGGTGTTACTGGGACCAGTGCTGTTTAACATCTTTGTTGGTGACATGGATGGTGGGATTGGGTGCACCCTCAGCAACTTTGTTGACGACAACAAGCTGTGTGATGCAGTCAACATGCTGGAGGGAAGGGATGCCATCCAGAGGGAACTTGACAGGTATGAAAGACGGGCCCGTGAAAACATCATCAAGAACAATAAGTTCAAGTGCAACGTCCAGCACATGGGTCAGGGCAGTCCCAAGCACAAGCATAGGCTGGGTGGAGAAAGTATTGAAAACATTCTGGAGGAGAAGGACTTTGGGGTAATTGTTGATCAGAAGCTCAACATAACCCATCAATGTGTGCTCACAGCCCAGAAAGCCAACCATATACTAATCTGTATCCAGAAAACAATGGCCAGCAGGTTGAGGGAGGTGA
>NW_010231519.1:45099-80157 GCF_000690775.1 Eurypyga helias | reverse complement strand
CCCCCGCAGAGCCGGGGCCTGAGGCGGGCAGGGTGCCGGGCCTGGCCGCGGCCTGGGTCAGGTTCCTGCTTCGTGCCCCTAGAGACGTGATTCACTGTGGGGAGTCGAGCTGAGTCATGGCCGTCCGGCGGGGCCAAGTACGCGCTTGCTCCGCGGAAAGCAAAACCCCGGTGTCAGAGCTCTGAAGTAACGCGGTTCTCCGCGGTGGAAAAACATTACCCATTCCTCTCACAGTCGTCCAAACAGAATTTAATAAGGCAAAAGATACTTTTTTTAAAAGTAAAACCCAAACTGAGGGGAAAGCAGAACTGAATCACAAGCTTCAGATTTACCACCTCACAATGTTTGATCTGGGGAAGATTACAAATCTCGGGAGGTTAGTGGGTAAATTGAAAAATGCCCTAATTCAGTGACTCTTCCCCAGAATAATTTCAGCACCTTTTACCCCTGATACAGCACGATTTTGCAACTGAAGCACAAACTAGAATACACAAGGCGTACAGGTTATTGAACAAGTGCTGGTGTGGTTTTAAAGCCAGTCCCCTGGAGCGTTAGCAAATCGTACTACAGGGGAGACAGGCGCTTCATGTCCTGGGTTTAAAAAATTCGAGTTTAAGATGAGCATTTAAAGGTTTAAGAGAAGCTGAGATGCAGAGCATGGATGGCTGTCGCCACGTGTTTCCTAAGAAGCCATTTTACCCCACAGTCCTCGTCACGGCCTACTTTTGTCAGTGCCAAATACGGCTTTGGTGCCGGTGATTTACTAGTTCTCGTTTAGCGTGTAAATGATTGGTTATTTTTCATAAAACTAGCAATAACATCTGCAAAGTGTTAAATTATCCCAGCACCCACTGATACAGCCCCTGCCTGAGGAATTCTCTCAGACTGCAAACAGCAGAAAAAAGGGATAACATTTGTGAGGGTGCACACGTGAACAAGCGTGCAGAAGTGTTCTAAACATCCAGAAAATACCCTTTGACCTGACACTAGCCAACTGTATCAGCTAATTGCAGCTTCTCACTGTTTTCTTATTCCAAGAGGAATGTCTAGGGTGGATATCTGGGATCTTACAGAAAGTTTCTTGCCGAAAGGCTGGTGACAAAGCAGTGGCTGGTATCCTTGGCAGGGCAGAGAAGATGGGCTGTGAGTGAACCGTGTTATCTGCCTTCCTCGCCTCACTGCCTCTTCTGGGGTTTTACTAGGCCTTACCTCGGCTATTTTCGTCTTCCCGTGGAAACAGATGACAGTCCCTCCAACAAGGCAGCTCCGCCGCAATCTGGGGAAGTCCCATGTAAGGGGACAGATAAGATAATGCTGAAGAGACTGTCAGAACTCACTGTACCCTGAAGCAGGAAAGTTCTGGTTCTAGAGCATTCCGGTTCTGGCGGGGAGAAGGGTCTTCAGCCGGGAATAGAAGTGGTGAAAATAACTTGTTCATTATGAAAACACGATGAAGGGGAGCTAGTAAAAATTTATCATTTTCCACCAGAGGTTTTGGGCTGACAATTGAAAGAGGAACAAATCCATCAGAAGAATAATTAGCGTTTTGTTCTGAACCTTTTTGATGAAGAAAAGTGCTATATGAAGGTTGTAGTGCCGTCACATCAAACACACATAAACTCTGTCACTCTGAAGCAAAAGCTTTACAGCAGATTTTGGAGAAAGCAGCCTCTACGGACAGACTGCGGTTTCAGATATTGCCCTTCGTGCTGGACAAGGTGCTTTCAAAAATATCCCTACAGACATTGGGAAGAAAAGCAGCACTGAAGGCAGCGAACTTTCCGTCCTGCTCGGGAGGTGGCAGTGGAGACCCAGCAGCAGAATTTCAGCGGTGTCTCCGAGCAGGATGGAGTCAGGAGAGGTTAAACGGCCGTGACTGGGTTAAGCAGCGCCACCCAAGCAACAGCCCCTCTTGAAAAGGCTGTTGGTAAATGGGAATAACCTAACGGTGAAGAATCAAATTCGAGAAATTTAGTCTTTACAAACCTGGAAAGGCAGCTCATTGGAGTGTAGTTACAGCTACGTCTGCTGTCAGCCCTTACGGTATTCACTGTTGTTTATATATTTCCGTATTTACTTAGACTTTCCAACCCCACGCGTGCTCACGATGGAGGAGAGCACAACACACGTGCAGCCATGTCTTACAGTGCTTTGTTACAGCTCAGTGTAATCACCCTGGTGGGACACATTCGTGCTTGTATGAAAAGCTACATTCAAAACGTTTCCTTCACAAGGCAATTCTGTGTGCTCCCCCTTTCAAAGGCTTCACAGCAGTAGGTGATCCATCCTCACAGCAGCTATTCAGGAGTCGTAAATCCCATTTAATTTTCTCTTTGTTCGGATATGAAATTTAAAGCAGGGGTTGCCTGCCGTGCCCAAACCCGCAGACTCAGTGGCAGAGCCAAAAATTCCTGGCTTTAAGTACTTCCAGTTCTGTGCTTGCTTTCTCTTGATTAAAGATGCATTGGGTTTGTTTTTCCTCCCGCTGGTCAGCGTCAGAGGGTGGCTGAGTAGCAGTTGGGCTTTGCTTTTGGTTTATGGATTTCTGCAGTTCCGCCGTTCAGTTTTTATACTGATGGAGTGGATTTCATAGATCCTCACCACTGGGTGGTACCAGCTGTAGCTTTGCTTGGGAGCTCAGGGACAGAGTAACACCACCACTATGGGGATGGAAAAAACATCAGGAGTGTTTCTAAGTTATATTAGAAGAAGAAGATACATCAGAGAAGCTGTGGATGCCCCATCCCTGGAAGTGTCCAAGGCCAGGCTGGATGAGGCTTGGAGCAACCTGGTCTAGTGGAAGGTGTCCCTGCCCATGGCAGGGGGGTTGGAACTAGATGGTCTTTAAGGTCCCTTCCAACCCAAACCATGCTGTGATTCTGTGGTATTAGGAAAAAGATTTTATTCATTTCACAAATCACTATAACGACTGATCAAGGGAGAACGTGTCCTAGGTTGTTGTGACGTGTAAATTCAAAGTGGTAGTAGGAGCTTGGATGGGGTGGATCAACAGAAAGGCAAGATGAGAACCCACTGATGGTATTTCCACTCTACGAGGGTTTATTTTTTAAAAGGATAAATTTTAAATAGACTATTTTGCAGATATGCAGTAGAATATAAAAATGCAAATATTCAGCCAGTTTCAAAAGAACAAGATACGGTGACAGCTCATTTTCCTCGTTAATGAGTTAGTAAAATTTTTCTTTGGAAAGCAATGACCCAGAACTACAGTGTGATTGTCTACCTGGGGTCACCTTGGGCTGAGCTGACTCACCCATTCCCTCATCTCAGTAGAAGCTCACGGTTTACTGCAGCACAAATAATAAAAGAACACATTTAAACATTAATTGTACCACAGAATTTTATAGGAACAGACTAAAAATACTCAGGCCCAGTCCCAGCCTCTTCCTCTCATTATGAAGAAGTTTCAAGCCTGTGACTCCTATTCAGGAAACCAGTTTATTATGGGAACTAAGAGAATGGGTCTCTTTTCCTTGCAGAGTGCATGAATGTGGGAGTATGAAGAGAGGAGCAGTAAAGTGGAAACAAGAGAAAGAGCAGAACCACAGGTCCTCATGTGTCTACGTGCACATTAGTGAACCACCGTGCAGTCAACGACATTTTTGGAGTTTCAAAGCAACCCAAGTTTCTTTACAGCCTATTTTATAGATTTGTAATTGTTGAAGTCTCTAGTACAAATAGAATTAAGAACAAAATCCACACAGCTGAGCCTTTTTTTATTATTATTATTCTTATTTGACACTCACATTACAAAATTTAGAAACCATAGACAGTTCAGGCAAACTGTTAAAACACAGTATAAATTAGGGGGGTTTAATATATAAATTCTATACATAGGTAAGTTAGCTTGAACATGACTGACAAAAGGATTTCATAACAATCTTACCACAACTGTATCAAAAGGCATGGGAATAGGATGGACACTATAATCATGAATGCAGGTTAAGACATCTTCCACAACAGCTATAAAGCGTAACAATGACCATGCGATTCTTGCCGTGTTTATGTGGGGTACAGTATGCGTATTACCATTAACATTTTGCAAGATCTATGTACAGTCACAAAATCTGAACAGCCACTTTCAAGTAACCTTACTGTTTCCTGCCTGTGCAGTTAATAAAGTGTCAAAATTTGTTCTGAGGACTTCTAACAAAGCCGTGTCGTTTGGGTGTTATGGAGGGTAGAGGGATTTCAATTTCACCTGAAAATGGTAATCACAACATGGAATTGCTTAATGTAAAGGAAGAGACAGGAAAAACACAGTGCCTCATTACTATTGCTCACATGATCAGTATATACCAGTGTCTTAATCCACATTTATTTCCTAGCTTGATTCCTTTAAAAAAATGAAAATGGTAATTTGGTTCCCATTTTTCTAAGCACAGCTGTAAAAACGAGTTACACCAGAAGAAATGTGAAACTGAAAATTTGGATATGTTTATGGGGTAATTTTTCGAAAGGACGTGCTTCCTAGATGACCCTGGACGTGTCATTCCACTTTGGAATTTCTCAGCCTGAAAATAAGGACAGTTCTGCTTACCCATTTTTACTCTGTGCTTTTAGGTCTGTGAATAAATGTTTTAGAACAGCATGTTCTGGGAGTTTAGGTTTAAGACAGCTGGTAATACCACTGTCACTAGAAGTGAAAAAATCTTAAAATCTGATTTCTCACCTTTGCAAGCTGATGAAAACTTGTTAAGAGTTCTGAAACCCAGAGGATAATTTATTTTCCATCTGTGTCACATACTGGGATTTGGTCTTTCTACAGACAGACTGCTAAGGGAAGTACGTGTGTATTTTAAGAATCATATCTTGAAACACTGGAATTTAATAGTGCTGCGGGTGTATTTTTCACTAAGTTTTAAGAATTAGGAGGATTCTATTGGAAGAATTCCTTCCCGTTCAAGGCAAGGACAGACTGGGATAACCCACCTTGGGCTGTCATGGAAATACACACGATGTCAACTGTCAAGACTACAGCCCCTGTTTTCTCAACTCTTGTTTATCCATGGGCCAAACATCACAAAACCATATGTTTAGTTTTTTTAAAAAGACTGGAATTTGAGAAGCATAATTAAATAATGAAAACAGTGATGTAGAACTGACCAGTTCCAGTTCACTGAGGAAGTCATAGTTCTCTGAAAGGCAGCTGGACTAAGGAATTTTCTGGTCACAAGTCCATTAGGCTGTGCACATTTTAGAAGGAAGTTTCCTGTACAGATACTTAACTTAGAGGACTCATGAGCTCTGCAGCCTGTCTTCTGCACTCAAGGCCTGGGAACATTGCTGTCCTGCAGTATTACTGTGGGCTGGCAGTTTCTGGGCCACAGGGATGAAGGGAGAAGGACTCCATCTATTATGACAGCTCTGGATCACGATTACAGAGCCCTTGTACGGCAGAGAACTAGAAAAATGTTCTTACGGCATTTTGCAAGAGCTGTTTATGGAGCAAAATACCACTGCAGTCGAAGGAAAGGCATCAGGAGAAGAGTGAGCAGTCTAGCCACTCTGAATTTACAGTGTTACAGTCTGCGTCTGGCCACAGTGCAAGGCAGGGGGTCTGGGCTGGAGTTCCTCCTACTCAGCTTTTTTCTGTAGCTGAGCTTATTAGCTCGAATTCCCGTGTCTCGCACCTGTGCAGGGCGGTTGACTTGTAATCTACATCTTGCACAAAGTAACAATGCAGGATGTGATGATGCCTTGTATGAGCATTTGCCTAATGTATGTAGTATTTTTTGCATATGTAAAAAGAACTGTCAAATAAATGAATACGAGCAGATTAGCCTCCAGATCTGTTCCATCAAAAAAGGTAACTTGTTTGCTGCCCAGAGCTCGGCTGCTCCATGGAGCAGCTGACAGGGGTTGCAGGGAAAGGGACACACTCTAAAGCAGTGTGCTTCCTTTCCAACAAACCCAACGTTAAACCAAGTATTGGCACAGGTTTCTGCATCAGTATTTCACAGTGGTTCCTCCTACCTTAGCCTGCCCAGCTGCCACTGATAGTAACAGGAAGATAAGCACGGATGTCTTGTTCCACTCTGCTGCCATACTGTGAAATATGAAAGTTAACAGCCACTGAGGTATTTCTCATAATTTTTAAGTGCTTATTTTTCCATGTTCATAGATGGCTGTCAACCAAGTCCTCTAGAGGAACCTCTTTTAGTTCAAAGAATTTCCACGTAATCATTCTGTTGGGTGGATAAGGAAGTCGGCTTTGCCCCAGGTGAACTTCCTACCTTTCAAAAGGGATGTGTCCCAGCATCAGGAGCCTCAGCGTGCAGGCTCAGACATGAATTTGCAGGTCAGTTCTGTACGGGATCATCTCATCACCGCTGCATCCCCGTTAGTGTATGTGCCGCCATGCGGACACCAGATACCTGTGTGCTGTTCCCCAGCCACGGTTTAGTAATGCCCTGTACCACCTCCTGAGGTAATTTCACTCAACAGATAACGTTAAAAAAAAGACAAAAGAAAGACATAGAGCCTCTGAGCAGTGACAAACGAGCTTTCCCGTTTCCTCATCCCTCCCTAACCCCATTCTGTGATTATAACAATGGAAATAAGCAGTTCGCAGAGGGGTTTTAATTTCCAGTGGGAGAGAAACCTGAGACAGCAAAGCTAACTTCTACCAGTCTGCAAAGAAAAAGGGTTCTTAAAAGCCAGAAAGTCAAATGTTGCTCTCAGATGTGAATTAATTCATCGGATCAGATTTAGTCCTTGGATCTGCTTCTGAAACTTCAACAAGGTCAAAGAGAACTTTTACTGAGGCTGGATTTTCACCCTGTTAAGTGCATCTGCCCACCTGAGAGTTGCATCTTGCTCAAAAGAAAGGCCAGGGCCTATACCAGTTGCCAATGCAATTTAATCCCTGTGAATAACTGAGAACTGTAGTAGAGTTACTAATTGCAGGACTGCGCCAAAACCTGTCAAAATCCAATGGAGTTTTTCCCCCTGACACGATCACTCTCACTCTATGAAGCACAGTCATTGTTAGGCCAGATACCATTAATTGGGTGGTATTTTTATGCTGATTTGCATAACAATACATTTTCTACTAACATATCATCTTTTTGGTAACTCCAGTTACATATTCGGCAATCTGAGCTCTGGTCTAAACTGTGCAAACCAGGCTCATGTGCTTTAGTAAAAGGTGCATGAACTACTGCAATAAAACACGACAAAGTAACCAAGGTGTCGGTGAGGGACTGGCTTGCTTTTGAGCGATTATCTTATCACCACTGACCATGTCATAAAACATTTTCAAGCTGAGAAAAATATGCTTAAATTGTTTCTTCTTTGAAGTGCTTTAGCAGCTGTGTCCACACTTCGTTAAAGTGCCATCGCAGCAGTGGCTGGGATCAGTTTGCTTCCAGGTCTGTGTGTCCTCTACCCACACAGGGAGCTTCCAGCCAGCTGTGTGAAGGGACTGCTACCTGCCTAGCAGAGGCCACGGCAATACGCTAAGCTCAGGGTACCCCGGTGCACAGGGTTCTTGTCTGCTAGACTCATTTCTAGAGTTTTTTGCCCTCAAAATTCTGTCACGCCTAGCAGCCCTATATCCATCCACCTGAAATTAGGTAATGCGATCGATGCTGATGTGAAACTGAGGGCAAGAGAGTATGAAGAAGTGTCTTTTGGAAGGCATTGAGCAAGTTCCTCTACCAACTTCAACACAAGCTGAAGGCACACAATTCCCTCACTGCTTTTCACTGGGCTTTTTTATCCAGCCCTGCACTGCAGAATGGCACGCTTAAGAAACGGAAAAACAGGACTTGAGCTACCACTCTGATTACACTAGAGGAGGTGCAGAAGTGATTTCATATATTTGGGTCTTAAAATACTGCTGTGTACACAGAAGTTGGGTTAATGCTTCTGAAAGTCTCTGTCATATCATCACATCTTACTGGCTTAGGGTTTTGATACCAACACTACGGCCCTACAGCTCTAGTTTACTCTGTTCTGTGTCACATTAGCTCAAGCAGCTGTCAGGGAGGCAAATCCACTGACACAAGTGGAGTTGGAAAGCCATGACATTCCTGCAGGTAACTTGTCTCATGACTCCATAAATGCCTTCAGTGGCTCAGTGCTTGGTGTTCAGTGATACGGCTTTCTTTCCAGCGCGGTAGGCGTTCTTTACACGTCTGTACCAAGAGAACTTTAACTACTGGAGGTGCTTTTCCTCATTTTCGTGTAATGTTCCTACATTTTTAGAAGAAGTCTATTCCCCAAATCTTCATCCTTTGTTTCCAGTGGTGTTCGCCAACCTGTTGGTGAAGCAAGGCTGTAACCACTCTCTGAAGTTGTACACCCTAGTCAGGCCAAATAGGAATTACAAATGCAACCAACAGCTGTGACTTAAGGCTTTACATTGTTTCTATGTTGATTCCTAAAGTCTGCTTTTTAAAAGTGCTGTCTTCTCACTTTAAGTCGCTGTGTACTCTTATCTCCAAGTCGTTTTGCAAAGAGCAGCCAGCATCTCAGGAGATGAGATACCAAGGATCAATATGCCACGCACCTCTAGAAAGCAGTAATTGCCTCAGTGTTCACCAAGAGATGAGGATGTTTAGCACCTCTGAAAATAGACCTTTTAAATGTGTGATTACATAAAGGCTTACACATAATTTGTCGCTTCTGAAGTCCCAATAAGCCCTTACACCTACCTAAATCTGACCTTTATGCTTCCATTTTAAGCACTGAGATTTGAAAATGTTGGACTATGAAGGTGGTTTAGTTTGCAACAGGGATAAACCTGATGAGATCTAATGTAACTCATACTTAAAACATTGCCTGAATTTAAAACATTGCCTGAATCCTTGGAAGGTGCCCAAGGATCTCAACTATTATCAGGAGAAATCACATTTTGATTCATCTTTGGGGTTTTATAATCTCTGCTGTACCAGCCTCTGTTGGCTCATCAGAAAAGGAATGGGGATTTGTATTTAAAGAAGCATGTTGTAAGAAAGGGCCCACCCACCTACATTGGGCTTCAGCTAAACCAAAAGAACCATTTCCACTATGAAGTCACTCTGTGCCTGTTAGAAAGATGAAGACATTAAGGAAAAAATGACCCTTTAGGAAACACGCTTAAGCATTAGCATTGTTGTAGATATGTTTATGGTTATTGCTCTGAATTTGGTTGGGATTTAACAGGCTTTTAATGGCATCATTTTGGAATTGGTTCTGCTTGAAGGAATGGCTTTGTGTGTGCGTCTCTGTACAGCTCTCAGCTCGTGTACAAAAATTAACAAACAGCATATTTCCAGTGTCACCAGAGCAGCGATCATTCCCTGGCTGGAATGATGTTGTACCAGCCTTACTTACACTTAGTTCTTCCATACAAAACCTGAGTAAACACGTGGCATTTTTATCTTCCCCCTGCTTGAATCCATGTGCCAGCAGACCCATACAAAAAGCAGAAGTGAAGTTCTGCCCCAGGCCCCTACGCAAGCAAATCTAGAAGCAGGTGCCATGCCCATGCAGCTGCGAGAGCAGAGGACTCCAGGGGCCATGACGGCACAGGGTCTCACGGATCACACCCCAACACAAGAACTGCACTGCAGACCTGCGGTACGTCTCACACAGCACCTCCCAGGCTGCTGTACCCCCATCAGCGCAGCTGTCAGAGCTGCCCTCCAACACTAGCTCCCTCAGCCATGATAACTTCCGAGGCCTGGCAGAGGGCAGGAACGGTTACAGTTTTCTGGCTAAATTCACAGGCTGACACAGCCAGGTTTTGTGATTCCACTGATTTTTCTCTAGAGCCACTTGGAATCACTCCGTATCAAAATAAACTAATACTGATCTTTAAGAAGGGGCTATGTCCTTCTGTTGTAGACAAAGACTGGAACATCTGAACTGGCCAACATCAGGTCAGCAATAAAATGCAGAGGTGAATGTCATGTGGCATTTAGATTTCGTTTAAGCTTTCTGAGGTCTCTTCTGGGGCAGGTAGGAACATTCCTTCCACATACAAACAATTTGTCTACTGTTAGGGCTTGAATCTAATATTCTTATAGTTCATTATCCTGTAATATATGTTACAGTAGCACCTTGATTCCTGTACAACTTTAAACACAAGACATAGTCCCTACTTCATATTATTTGTAAAGAAGTGGTGAATGTGGTTTAGATCCTAAAAATGAAAGAGAAAAGCGGTTATCTGCTCACGAATGACACATTCTTCAGTGCATTCATCCCAGCCTGAAACCCTCTGCCTTTTTAAAGCATACCACGTAGTTCCCAATTCAGAGCAACTACCTCCCCCTTCCCATCCTCCCAGTATCATGTTGCAAAGTAAACAGTACTGTATTAACTGGAACCTAATAGTTTTTTTCCAAGGGGTAATGCAGTATCTGTTTCTTTAAGTGTGATAAAATCTCCTAAAAGATGCATCTCAGCATCAACAAAATTAGGGAATACTCCACATACATTAAATAGAGGTATGTTGCTTCTTCAGTTCAACTTTAGATGTGGTGGGGGGGTCTGTAAGCAGTACCATCTACACCGTGCCCTCCTCAGATCTGCCAAGGCTCACAGTAAGAAAAGCAACGACAGTGGCGGGAGGAGTAACTACGCAATAGTCACACTTCAGGTGGTTCTCTGTAAAAATTCACGGGGCTCGTACGACTGTCCCGCGCTGGTGCGGGCTGTACGCGACACACACGTACACACATGAGCAAGCCATGTCAGTTCTCATCCGCTGGAAGCTTATACCTGTCGCAGTCGGTGCTTCGTTCAACAAGGCTGGGCGACTGCTAACCTAAGATTAAACTCTTCTTTCTTCATTCAGCAATTAACCAGATTGCTGCTGTGTCTGAGCTAACGTTACAATCCTCAGAGGGTTTACAGAGCTGCTCTCTGAAGCACCTGCTTCTGAAATAGTCACGTGTATTTTTTGCTTTCCTTTTTTTATCCTTTTCCATTCTCTTTTGCAGTACCATGGTTCTCCATGCTCCTGATTTCCTTCTGCTTTCCTTCAGAGGCAAAAGTGACGCAGTTTGGGCACAGCCACAAACAGTCCGTTTGTCCTTCCTCTCTACGTCTCGTAGTTAGAAAAGCGTGGTTGTGCACACCGTTCTGTTGATTTCAGTGGATGAATCCAGTTCATCCGTCACGTTAGGCAGTCAAAAAACCCAACAAAAAACTCAAACAAAAGAAATTGTCTAAATCCCAAACAGGCATCTTTGGAATCAGTAGTGCAAAATGTTTGCGGATTTCTTTTCCTTGACCTACTGCAATAATCTCTTAATCTTCAAGTCTTTCCTAAAATAGTGGATCTGTAAATTTAAAACATAAGAACAATGAAAAAAAAAAAAAGGCAAACATAAAGGTGGGCTGTTTGTTTTTAAAAATCATTCTCTGTAGATTCTCCCACCAAGCCATTATACATTCCTTATACGAGATGCAAACCGTAGGAAGATGCAGTTAACCTAGGACGTTTGTCATCTACGCGAGGCCTCTTCTGCATGGGTGCAGCACTGTGTAAATGCACTAGTGGAGGGTATTCTTTAAATGGTGGATAATTTGCAATTACTATTAGCTGTTATCAGTGCAGCCTCAGCTCTCTACATTAGTATTAAATGGAAGGACGTCCGTCAGGGATCAGATTTACAACGCCAGCGCTTTACAAGCTTTGACTAGCAGTGCAGCGTTTTGGAGGTACTTTAGAAATGAGACAACAAAATAAGTGGTTACCTTAAGGATTTCCACCTGTCTTTTTCTGTCTGGTTTTCTGGACTTTCACTTTCATAGGAAGCCAGATACAAACCTGGAAAAGGTGAATACGTGTTATTCCAACAGCGACAGTACCCCCCTACCTCTCTGTATTCCTGTATTGTACCACACAGCAAGAGAAACTGGAAAACTTCATGGTCCATCAGGTAGCTGCTGATCAGCAGGTCACTGATGTTTACTCACGTCTACCTTTGGAAAGCTGTTAGGTTCATTTTGATGGAAGAGAAAAGGAGCCCAGAGTTAAAATATGTTGGCATGACCTTACAACAGTATGCTATAGTTAAATGGTCTCTGGTTTTGCACATCTGTGCCTCTTTACTCCATCGCAGCACTGCTATATGAACATTAAGAGACAGTGAGAACTGACAGCTAAACAAATAAATTCTTAAAATTAAGGATATGCCCATGACTTAACTTTATCTTCCTCAATCTTTTTAAAGCTTGTGGGGACATGGTATCTTAAATACAAAACACCCTCAGGGTAAGAACGAGTTACAGAAACCAGAGAAGGAACACAGTAGAAGAAAATAAACAAGTCCTTTTTTTTTTCCCGGCAAAACTTTGCAGCGTAGGATGCATTTTCTGACACCAAAGCGTGTCTAGGCTGTAGACTCCTCTGCAAAAGCTGGTGATGCATTAATATCTCCCTGTCTTCACAGATTTTTTTAAGTGGGCTGTGATTTGCGTTCCTCATCAACACACATTTCCTCATTTAACTGGTCGGCGGTGCTTTATTCCTTAATGCTGGAACAATCTCAGTATCCAAGCCTGTGCTACAATCCAACTGCACTGTAATACTCGGGTGTTGGCCCACTATTCCTCCCCACTGTGACAAGCGTGGTGCAGCTGCCTTTCCCAAGCCACTGCTGCATCTCTCCAACATCCACTCCCACCGCTTACCCAGGGCAGGTCTCGCTGCTCTGCACCTGCCCTGGCTATCAGGGGAGGCCTGCTGTGGCTTATGCAAAGGGCACCTCAGGAAAGCAGTCTGGACAGAGGGGAGGGCACGAGAGACAATCTGCAAACAATTAGTGGGTTGTGGTCACCCTTTTTTGATCCAGCAGCCTGAAAACTGTACTTTTAAATATCACTTCTGAGATAGCCCTGACTTTCACTTTCTGTCCCTTCAGAGCCTAAAAAGAGAATAAATGCCTCTGTCCTATCTCCTTCCAGTACAAATGAATCACATTAATTCTTCTGTTCTGGCAGTCCTTAGGATCTAGGCAGGATTTTTGAGGCAGTATTTTGTGTTCTGAAGTAGTCTGTGAAGTAACAACTGTCTGGTCTGCTTAACTTGGATTACTACAGAAAACTGCCTATAGGATCAAGAACAAATAAACGCAGCCCAGGACAGCTCGTGGGAACACAGCTATAGCCAGTCCTGTGCGTGAGAGTGTACCACGAGGGAACGGACATGAGCTGACAGGGAGTGACACGGTCTGACAGGCTGGACGCAAAGCGAAGAGGACACGCCAGTATAAAAAGCAAATCGGAGGCAATTTCAGAACTGGGCTTTCATAGCTACAGCTTACATTAATGACTAGAGAAGATTTTTCTTAAAAATTCTCCTCTGTAGGTAACACATTTCTTTGCTGCGGCAGAGGAGGTCAGCTGGACTACCATCGCCCTGGGCCGCGCTCACTGAGGAGATGACAGTGTTGGTTTGCAGAAGAGATTAGCTCCGGCTCCATCAATCACAGAACGAGTGGCTAAGGGACAGCTGACATTCACAGCTGATGAAGAGACATGTTTTCAGAGATTAGAGATTGTAGAGAGTCTTACCATCTTCAGTAAAAATGGGAGCAGTATGCAAGTAGTGGATGATGTTGGGGTCTTGTTCAAAGGGACATTCCACTTGCTTCCATGTTATAAACTCTCCTACTTGCTTAGCCAGTTCCAGAAATTTCTGTAAACATAAAACCATTCCACTCAGATAACAGTAAGATTACCTCACTAAAACAACCACATCCAAGCAGAAGGCAGGGATCCAGGATCCCTAATGCGAACCACCAGGATATTAGGAGAAAAGCACCTTGTATGTTTTAGATGGGTACATTTTCACAGTTCATTTCCAGGGGAAAGAGAGAAGAAAGGGTGTGCTACAAGCCCACTCAGTTTACACTTAACTGAAAATCTGTGAACAGTGTTATGGGTTATGTATAAGAACAGAGGCATAAACTTTGATGGAACAAGAGGGAGCAGAATTAGGTATAAATTACATAAAGTGGAAGACTCCAACGTCTCACAATGCTTCAGGTCTTGTAACTGTTTTGATGTAATTTAAGACAATGCCAGGCTTTTTACGTATTTCTCACTCTCACAATGCCAATAACTGAAGGAGAAATTCAATGCAACCAAAAGACAGATAAAATTAAGTGTAAGGCATTTTATACTGACTTGTTGCTCTGTGTGTGTGTGTGAAAAATCATTTTGCACATTTTCTGAAAAAAAAAGTCATCTTCTCCAAGCCATAAATATAATCATTTATACTACTGACCCTTTATTTTAAGCAGCCAACCGACATCAAGTAAGGATGAACTGCCTGTAATGTTTATACAAGATATGCATATCAATTCTTTTAAAAGACATTCTAGTATCAGTTTAACGTTCACACAATCATTTGAGATTGTCCCTTTTGGCATACTCTGTCCTTGCTGTCTGCACTGGAACTGCAGGCAGACAGTGCTGCCAGAACAGGATAGATAAACACATTTTTCAGGTCTTACCTCAAAGTTGACGTGTCCATTTGGAAGGCGATTAGCACATCCTTCATTCAAAAAATAAATGTCTTTGATCAACAGGCTGAAGAAGGGGATCACAATCTGCGAAGAGAAATGACATAACTATTATCTTTCCAGTCAGTATTTTCTCCGCACGAAAGAAGAACTCAATCAGGAGAGAGGAGAAAAAAATACTAACTTTTCCGCCTGCTATGCGCTTAAGAAGCCGTACGGCGACAGGCAAGCTTACGGGCAGCAGGGTGTAGAGACACCTTCAGCCATCAGGAGGATCGACGCTGACACGAGTATGAGCTGAACATGGCGTTCACTGAGCAGAATAACGCGACTAAGCAAACGCTACTAACCCAGTTCATTCTCAACAGCCTGGTTGTGTTTGATGACAAGATCAGACAGCAAAGAGCAAAATAAAAGTGCACAACTCTTCCTTTCTCTGTTGGGTCTTTATAAGCAAAGATGTTGAATACACAAATCGAGCAATTTAACGACAGCTGGGAGACAAAGAACCAGAATTGTCCCTGAACAAGGAAAGACAGAATAAAATTTGATGACCAGGGACTTGTCTACAGTTAATCAGGAGCTGTTTCATTTTCCACAGCTCCACGCACGGCTACTTCTTGTGGCATGTGATTTCCTTCCTGGTGCCTGATTAGTACAACCTGCTTTTCCAAATTAACTGCAGACAGTAGGATTGAAAATACTGTTCGTTGATAGGAAACGACCAACAGTAGCCACAGAGGTGACTGTAGCGCTGACATGAGCCCTGGGCGTCACCCAGGGCAAAGTGGCATAGAGCAGTGACCCAAGCCGCCTCTCTAAGCTGTCAGAGCCAGGTCATAATTTGCTATAGAAGTCCTCTTCTAGGTAAGACTCTTGAAAATTAATGGAGTTGCAGCAGGGATAAATTTGATGTCAGATGTTCTACGGCACAAAGTAGCAACAGTGCTCCTGACGTGCATCTCCCTCCAGCACTTAAGCAGAGACCCAGAGTGCAGCAGGATTTTCCTGGATCCTCTTGAGTCACAACTCAAAGGAGAAGAAAGATAACACAAAGGACCAGTCCATGACAAAGCTGAGCCCCAAGGCTCTGGGATTCGATAGCAAGTCTGAGTCTACCCATCTCTTCAGCACCAGCACCGCAGTAGAAAAAGGCCGTTGGAGGGTTTGAGCTATAAGGTCAGCAATCACCTCTGTAAGCGTTTTCCTGTGGCAGCGACATCTGACTACGTGTATAGTGTAAAGTATAAACTCAGTATAAACTTTATCACCATGAACTTAAAGGAAAGCACATGGCATGGTGGGGTGTCCAAAATTTTCCACTGTTTATTTGTAACTTAACTGAACTGTAGTTCATGAAGTGTGCACCCAAGTTCAAGCGCCTTCATGGCGTGCAAGGCCAGCCAAGGGAGCAATCCTTTAGTTAAGTATTTAACGTCCTACTGTTATTCCATCTCAAGCTGTACATCAGCTGTAACGGGATATGAAATGGACCTAGAACAGGATTGGCAGCTGTTATTTTCCAGTCTACAGCCTTCACGATGCAACACGGAGTGCGAGCAAGTCACAGACCCAAAACCACTGACTGAGGCAGGGAGTCCACAAGCCACTACCGACGCTGTGAAAAGGGAAGCTGATTTCTGTTTCAGCTAAAATACCACCTGCAGTAAACTGCTGAAGATCTGCGTCTCCGCTGGCTTTTTTATGGGACAGCCACAGACGAACTCTGTAATGTCAGTGCAACGCCCATAAAAAGCTCGGACTGACGCTCCAAGTGCCACTGGCATTATCTGCTACATCCCACTGATATAGGAATGGAAACAAAGCGCAGCGTAACCCCCCCAAAATCCTGAGCCCCCCTACCACGGTGAAGTAGAGCAATTTCTAGTCAAACCGAGCTAAGCATGCTTCAGGATTCAGTTTTGTGCCATCCAAACTGGATCAATCAGCCTGAGATGAAGAATGTAATTCAGCCGATGTGGTTTGTTTTCTGACAAAAATTCTGGTAACTCCGTAACCAGTGTAGTCTTATAAAGTGGAAAGATAGAGCTGGAGCCAGACACTGACCCCCAGCTGGAAATTCCTGCCGGATTCTGCCTACATCTCTTTTGCAGGCAGATGTGAGCTCATCCTGCCCTGCTCCACTGTGTGGGAGCTAGGTCACCGTCACTGGTGGCACTGAACACAGAAGAAGCCTTGCTGGGCGGGAAGGTATACGAGTGCGGGCTCCGTGCCACGCTAGTACAGCTACAGAGCCACCAGCCAGCTTAGAGCTGAGCAGAGCTTGTTCGCATCCGCATCCAAGAGGTGTCAGCGACACATCCTAGGATACCAATGCTCTACATGTTTCCAGGGGATTTCTGTCTTTGGGTCATCATTTATTTCCCCAATAAAAATGTTACCCTGTATGTTTTGCTTTCCAAATTTCCGTAGGAAAAGCGACAAAAGTGGCTATAGTTACACTCTCATGTTGGCTTCAATCCAGGCACTCTGCTAGCATAAAATCTGGGTTAGTGCCAGGAACTCGTATTTCACTCCCTTTTGATTCCCTCCCCGTGCCATCCAACCCACCCACACGCTGAAGGACAATTGCCTCCTGCAGAAAGGAGAACGCTAATGAGACCAGACATGTTCTTCCTCTGCAGCATCAGAGCAACAACACACAGTACTGCGCTGTACACGCTCCCAGCAGTTCAAAGCCAGAGAAACGTTGTTAGCACGACGCAGGCTTTCCCAGTGAACGACTTAATTGTGGAGATGGCATGGGTCAGCTGACTGCGTAGATGAAACCAGATTTACTTCCTAACGGGTACACCCTTCTGAATTCTGCACGAAACCATCAGTCCTTCGTTACCAGTTCGCTCACCCTGCACTTCGGCAGGTTTATTTCTGCCCCTGCATTGCCTCTCTCGGCCTTGAGAGCTGCCTTGCCGTGCCTTTTTACAGCCCTGCTCCCAAACAAGTAACGAGTAGTTATAGCTATGCCCTTTACACATGGAGAGAAGGGTTGGATTGCAACAGCGAAGTCAGGGGATTCTCCATGAGTATATTGAGACCCTTTTCTCCTACAACCCGTGCAGCAGCCTCGCAGAGCATCCTGAGGCTGAGGACGGAGCGGGTGATGAATCAGGCCGTGCTCTTTGTGCCGGAAGCCTGTGTCACATGAGGGGTTTGGGTGAGATGTGTGCAGAGAGTAGGAGGAGGGCGCAGGTCACTGGCTCACCCTCTCTCCCTCTGAGGATATAATTCAGCCCCTGAGCTGTGCTTCTGTTCAAGCGCTGTTCAAAACTCAGCAGCCAAAGCACCAGCCCTGAGGAGAGAGCAATGTTTCTGCTGAGGTTGCCAGTTAAACATTAGCTCCTCTGAGCCCACAGGCAGGTTTTCTTCCTGCGAGACACAACCCACAGCTTAGTCCGTCGCTCTGCGACAAGCGCTCTCTCCGCAGCGCCTTCCTTCTCAAGCAGAAGGACTGAGGCCTGACGCCTCCATCCGTACCGCTGGGGTGGCCACTAGTCAGAATAGGGGTGGAGGAGACTGGGATCTCAAACCCTTGTACGCACAATTCAGCTTCCAGATAACAACTTTCTTCCAAGCAAGCTCTGTTATAAGTTTGCCAAGAAACAACGTTTTTTATGAAAAAAGTGATCGTGTTCTTTCACTTTTATTCAAACTCATTAAAATAAATAACTGATTATCTTATAAAAAGAAACAAATTTCATTAATTCCTACAGCAGGGATTACACAATCTGTTGTCGCAGGAATTACACAATCTGTTGTCTCTGATACTGTAAAATAGCCAGTGTGAGTAGCTACCAAATCATGTGCTTGAGCATTTTCTTGAATTAATGTTATCTACGCAAGGGACACAGAATGTGGACTTTTTCATAGGTAAAACAGATTCCTTTCAATCTCATAATCTCTCTGCCCTCAGTGTGAACCAGCTAGGGGTAGAGATATGACAGATTGCTACCTTCCACAGGAAATTAAGTTCAACAATAAAGCAACTGGTTTGAATATAAATGACAGTCACAGGAGAACTAAACTGCAGAAGCATCTCAGACTGACAGGTCCTCGCTGCTGCGTGTGTTCCGAGAGTTTCTCTGCCAGTCACAACCAAAGCCATTGTCTCTTCTTTGCACAGGCAAGTGCTTTTCAGAACAACCCAGCGTAGTCCCATTGCAGCTGAGTCAGCTGCGCCAGATGCTGATCTCATTTCATTGTAAATGCTGCGAGATTCCATTAGCTTCAGCAGATTTACATCGAGTTTACAGGGACGTGAGATTAGCACCTGCCCTGGCTCCTCTAGTCAATGAATACGGAATTCCCTACTAGGCTTGTTCAGGCAGTATCTACTTTACCTTTGCCATGCTTTGTGCAGAGATTACCCATTTATTTACCCTCTTTCATAAACCGAAAGAAAATAAAGACAATTGAATGGAGAAGTAAGAAGATGAACAAGAAGCACACTGCGGCACAAAGCAGGAGGATCCTGCACTACATCTCATCCATCTGATTTCTGCAGCATCAGCGACATCAGAAAGCTATGTTCAGCCACAAACACTGATGAAACACCTCAGTATTTGCTCACCGAGATGGCAGCAACAACCCAATGAAATGAAAATTCACGAGGACAGACTTTCACCCCAAATTTCCTGCAGTGAATTCAGACCAGACTTCTTCGCAGGACCTGTGGCAAGTCACCTCTCCCTAGTGTGAATGGAGATCCACCTCATCTCGGAGTGCTGTGCCCCCGCTCTCCACCTCAGCTCACTCTGCACAACAGGGGCCTGTCTGCCCAGAGGCCTGGCAGGCACCGCTGTAACAGAAGCACAGCTCCACCTGGGCCTGCCAGGCTGATGCTCCCCACCAAAACAAAAGTTGTTTTAGTCTGGAACACGTGTTCCATCAGGTTCTCCGATCAATGCGGATTTTCACAGGATACAGAGATACTTGCACCAAAATCCTCCCTGCTGCGTGTCCTGCCCTCCCTAGCTCCCCAGCGTCTGGGAGCACAAGCCCACAAAAGCCCTGTGATCCATTTCAGACTCCTTTCAGCCACCCAGTGACATTGGCAGTGCACAAGCCTTGCGCTGGTACCCTGTGGCAGGGAGGAAAGCGTTCGCATCGAGTGAGCAGCGGGCACTCAGCAGCAACGCGCAGCACCCCTCTGGAGCTCAGCCAGACACGGTCACACCTACCTTCTCCCTGTTGCTGTGTGCGGTGAGTGACCGGTGAGCAGCCCCCCGCAGTGCTGTCCTGTAGTTGTAGAAGTTACCAGTAGGGTCCATCTGGTGCTGGATGCACAGAAGAAGACACGTTGGTTAGAAAGCGACCTGCGTCCGCTGAAGAAAACTCTACCCTCAGCTGGAGCAAGCCCTGAACAGAGCCCAGCCTGCATCTTCAAAACTCCACAGACGCACAAAGCCCCGTGAGCCAAGGACACAATGAGAAATCCACAGATCATAGCTGTTTGCACCTATGATTCTCCTAGTAACAGCTTACTGGGCTTTTATGTGAAGGCTATGGACTACACATAAGCCAAATCTTGGGGTCCTCAACAGAAAAAAGCACCGCGGACCTTTTTCACTCGATGTCCAAGCTTGGGAGCTCTACACTCAGCATTGTGTCTGTGGCCAAACAAAAGTGGCATCAGTGGAAACACTATGGCTTGCATATAAGCTCACATTTTTGCATTTTTCCTCCTCCTCCTATTTATTTGAGTGCTCTGATTCCCCTCTATGTATCTATCAGCACCTGGGAAACTTCAGCCAGAATCTGGCCCTCTGCCTGGAAACACACCCACAGGCATCTCATACCTGGATGAAGATGTGAAAATCCCCAAACAACAACAACAAAATCCAGACTATAATTCAAGCAGTATCAGCACTTATTCTTTTTTTTTTTTTTTTGGTTTACCTCGAGAATGAAAAATTTGGCTGTTTTCACTTTTGACCAAGTCTTCTTTAGCCTGGAAACTGGACTCATGTTCATCCCAGCTACGAGAAAGAAGAAGAGAAAGCCCTGGTGAGTCAGGTTTCCCCTTTTCACCCGTGACAGCTGATGGAGACACCTGGTTAGAAGCTGTACTTACAAATTATTGCCATCAGCGAATTAAAATTCCCTATGTTAAAGCACTCTCGGGCAACATCAATGAAGAATTCGATGACTTGTGCTCGCTGTTTCTTTTTTGCAGGCTGCAAATTAAAATAAACGAGAATCTGTAATGAGCATATTCAGAATTGGAGGGCACCTTAGGTATTTGTAACATACACGGCCCACACACAGTTTGGGTCAGCTGCTGTCAGCCACTGGTCCTAGTTCTGTTCCAGCAATCCAGCGGGTGCTGGTGACTGGCAGTCTCTAAAAGCACAGCTGTCATTGCAGAGACACAGAAGGAATTCATGGTGATTCCCAGGCAGCCCAAACAGCTCTGAAGCGGTGCCTCAGCTCCCTGCTGGCCTCCCTCAAGTCAGTGGGCACATCAGCAGACTTCCCTAAGGGCAGGATTCTACACCCATCCAACAGCAGCATCTTTGTCCCAGAAAGACTGTGTTTCTCTGTATTAATCCCTTTTCCCTCCTCTGGCCCTTTCGGCAACATGGCCTGCATTTTAAATACGCGTTGTGACTGGCCTGGCATCAACCCACCTTTCCCAAAGATGATCTTCCAGTGGTAACGCTTGTGAGTCATGGGCTATCAAAACTGTTATACCATCACTATTCCTCCCTTCCGCAGCCTTTTCAAAGGATGAAACATTCATCTCATTTTGACAGGGCCAACTTAAACAAAATAAAACCACTACCAAGTTAAAACCCCACTGGTCACAGCTACAGTAACGGGCAGCAGGACAAAACCATGCAGTGGGAATTCACATGCACAACAGAGCCTCAGGATGACAGATAACAAATACTGCTCCACTAGAATCTTTTCCAGCAGAAATCTCACAGGATAATTCAAGGCATTTTTTCCTCTCTTTTTCCCTGCAGGGTTCATTATCCCACACTGTGCTCCTACTACATCACGAGAACCGTGCTGCTCCTGTGTGTCGCCAGCTCTGCTTTGCGACGTGCTGTCGTTTATCAGGTTGCTTCGGCGAGTGCAGTAGCACTAGAACTTACCGTCAGGTGCCTTAGCTAGGTCAGAAGAAATAAATCCCAGGTTTGCTTATTGATGTACGATCTCAAACTGGTACTTCAGCACGTGATAAAACACGCCCCATGCTTTTCACTCACCATGCAAATTTCTGTGGCTACAAGATAGCAGAGTCTATTGAACCATTTCACATAGGCCTCCAGGTTACTCGTCTTCTTCTGTTCACTGAAACAAGTCTGAGGAGAAAAAAGGCACAAAAAGGCACATAACTGTTTCAGTTAGCTGCCAGGTTGCCAAGATAAATACCACACAAAGGTAATTATTAGCCAGATGTCTCTCCTGCACATGGAAGACTGCATCAAGGGCCCCTTTCAAAAAGTCAGGGGGAGGTGGGTGGCTGGCAGATGCAGAGGGTCTAGTTGAGGGCGTCACACTGCACAGTTCACACTGGTGTAAAGAAAACAGCCCCGTTGTGCCTGCAGCACGTGTTCACCGACACTGACGCTTGCTCACGGGGATATCCACAGCCGGGGCATCGCATCAGCGATATGCAGGAGCGGCTAAGAGAGCGCTGTCTTCCACAGCACACTGCGCTTGTGCCTTTCACCCAGGGCTTCCTTCACTTCAGTAAATAAAATCCCCCACAGCCCTTCTGTGGAGGGGAGAGACCGTAATTGAGTGAAGTGAGCAAGAGATAAGCACGAGAAAACACAGTTCTAGTTGACTCCTTATGGAAAAATAACTATTTCCCTTCCTGAGTTTTCAGGACAACAGGCTCTCTAGCGATCAGCTCTGTCCTGATGGCTGCTCTTGAACAGGTCACTTACACACCACACATTCCTCATTGAGAGGAGCCATGAGAAGAATCCCATTTTTCACTTTCTTATATGAAACTTAACATAAACTCCCATAACCGATACAGGCTGTGGGAGCAGATACTGGGCTGACCTCTTCCAGTTCCCTTGACACGAACAGCTCATTTGACTTCAGTGGAGCGATAGGGCAGTTCACACAGCCTGAAGATGTTGCTTGGGATTATAAGAATTCAAGTCCTTTTCCCAGCCTTAAATTCTTAGGCTGCCCATCTAGGACACACTTCTCTCTACTGGAGAGTTCACATGGTTTATTCGAACATTCTCCAACATCCACTAGAGGGTATCAGAGAATGCTGATTTTCTGTTTTATTGAGACGATCATTTCCCAAAGCTGCCATAAATACATGTCATTAAGAAGAAAACCACAATGCATAACACAGATCCATTAGTGTCAGTAGGATTGCCCATATTATGTAAGTTAAACAAGTGACTAAAACCACTTAAGAAATGGGCCTTAACGTGATTCCCGAGGTAATTCTAAGTAAGAAAATATTCACCTGTGATTCTGTACACAGGCATGTTCAGAAACAGAAATCCCAGTGCCATGCCATGGAGCAAATCTCAAAGAGCCACTTTATCAGTGCACCACTATACATTAAAAATATCTATTTTAAAAACATCCCAAAAGTATCAACCAGCAGCCTGTAAACATCAAACGAGACAAAGGAAACCCAAAGCAGCCCCAGCCTACCCACAGCAGTTGCTTCTCACATGCTCTGTGGTCTTTCTTCTTCCCTGTTACAGCAAAAAGTACACAAAACCTAGGTTTTATCCTGAATACTGTATTTCCATCTCAATGCTGCTGTCCTGTGCCAGGGCACAAGAACCACGCTAACACCACAACACTTGTGAAAAATATGCAACAGTTAAAGTAGAAACAGACTGCTTTTTAAAGGTTAAGCTTTAAAAATGGCAACAACGTTTAGCACCTCCCTAGCATCTTCCATCTGCAACTCGAAGCGCTTGATAAACATTCAGAAGCGAAGCCTTTTGAAGCCCTCATGCGAGAAAGATGTTTAATATCATCTCCAGCTGGAGGGAATTGAGACCAGAGCCAATTCCCTGTGGTTAACCGGGGTGGTCTCCATGGGTCGGGGAGTATGTCGCTCCACGTAAAGTTAGAGCTGCTACGTACGACGCTCTGCCAGGTCCCACACGATCCCTCGGCTGTACCTTACCCTGGTGCAGAGGCTCTCCTAAATCATCGCCGGCACCTTCGGTCAGCCCAGAGAAAGGGTGGAGAAAAGTTGCTGGTTACCTCTACTTTCCTCAGCCGTGCTAACTGGAAGCCCAATAATTTGTTAGTGCCATGTCTTGTGTGAAGAAGTTCTGGCCGTTTTGCCTTAACTCAGCAGATCCCCGGGGAAAGTCGGCAGCGCAGTGGGGCATCCTCGCCTCGCGCCTGCTGTTTTCTCTTATTATGCACTTCACTGAAGTCACAGAACTGTCACTGGGCAGCACTCCGCGTTCAGGTGTGTGTCCGAAGAACATGAGTAACTGTCAAACAGCTTGTCATGGGCTGTCAAGGTAATTTGTTCGGATTTCCCATCCCACCATTATTTCCAGGCTCTCTGTTTCTCCTTCTAATCCTTCCCATCCACCTTGGTTTAGGTTTCCTAAAGTTCACCTTGTAGTCTCGGTATCTCTGCACACCCTGGTGGCATTCTGTGCTGGCCCTGCCTCTGCAACTCCAGATACTGCTACAGGCATTGTGCGTACGTCAGTTTATTGCTGAACATTTCCTTCTTCCTCTTAGCATCCCTTCCCCTCCATGGCTGCGTGCAATTTGATTTCACTCACTGCTGCCCCCCTCCCCCTCTTCCAGAATTCACTCAAATTCAGTGCCCTCATATGATCTCTTTTGTTTTACTACACAACAGGTAGGACGAATATTCATTTTCAGTCTTGTCCCTCAATTCTGTAGCAGGTCGCTGAAATGTCACTGTGCCTGGTTTGGTACTTCATGTCTCTGAGACATCTTTGCTACCCTGGGGTTCCTTCCTAAAGGATGTGATCAATGCTCAGAATACTTGAAACACCACCTCTGCCCACGCCCCTCTCCCTGAAACCAACTGCAGAGTCTCCATAACTCCATAACAGAAGGAAGAGCCCAGTGTTGCACTTTTTATTCAGCCATCCATCTATCCATCCCATTTTTCACCATTACAAGCTCTTCTGGTGCTCTTTGGGCAGCACTATAAACAGAGGTCTTCCTGTTACGTTCAGCATCCAGTGATGAAATTCTGCCAGTGATGTATAATCTCAGTGGGAGCCCACATGTGGTTCTGAGAAAGAATTTTCCACCCTCTTTCTTTTCTGGCAGTATGTGAAATCTCTGACTCCCCCTCTCCAGCCAGGAAGTCTCTTTTCTTACCAAGGCACTCACTGAAATGCTGCTTCAAACCCCACTGAAGCAGTGGAGAGACTCCAACTGGCTTCCCCAGACTTTGGATGAAGCCCTGATCAGGCACTCCGTTCCCCGTGGTGCTCTGGGTTCAGAGCTATTGTGTAGAGAGGGAAGAGTACGTTGATTCATGACGCACTGACTCATTACTGCGGTGTCTGGGCACACACTACGGGCATTACATCACGTCCAGAGTCTTTGCGCCTTCAACACTGGGACCAGACATTCCTGGGCTGCGTACAGCCACAGCCCATCTGCCTTGGTCACAGCAGGTTAGGAGGAACAAGCCAGAAAGCAGAACATCGGGGTGCTGGCCAGTCTCAGGCCAGGACGTACCCTCAGCAGGATGGAATGGCAATGACCCACCAGCGCGAGCGCTACCAACAGGCCCCATCCTTGCCGTGAGAATAAGGTCAGCAGCTGGCTTGGCCACGGTCAACATGTGGCCCCCGCTCTGCTCTTAGGAATCTCATCACATCAGTTCAGGGAGAACAGCGATCACAGGAGACACTTTGCACGCGGACAAGTCTTACCTTGGTGCCATCCAGAGGGTCTTTGTGTACAAACGCCTGCACAAACTCCTCAGGTCCAATGTGACTTAGCCTTTCCTATTAGAGGGGGAAAAAAGAGAGAGGAAGAAATAAGAAAGCACCCCAGAATCTCTTCTGTTTCTCTTGGTAAGACATCCCTGTTGTCCATCAGCTCTGAATGGTGTTACTGAACTGGTAGACAGCCAACCAGCATCAGACATTAGAATTCCTAAGAACAATTAGAGTTATTTCAGCAGTATGAATGTCTCATTACCGACAAGTCACAGTACGAGCCCTCCCCATTGTGCAGAGAGAAAGGTGCTGGATGCACAAGGCTGCATCTGGGAGCCAGCAGACCTCAGCTTTGTGCTTGGCGCTACAACAGAGCTGCTGTGGTCCAGCATTACTCAACAGCCGTGTCTCCCGGCTGTTGGAATGGCAGCAACGCTGCCGTCTGGTAACCACGGTAAACCCGCTGCTCGTCCACACACCCAGTGCTCTGACCCTGCATCCCCGACCTGGGCCATGCCCTGCGGCGGGGGCTCTGTGCCCCTGGGGAAGGGAGGCACTGAAGCTGCAAAGGTTACACTAGAGGCCTTGCTTCCACGGTGGTGTTACATTGCTCAAAACAGGAGTAAATGACGCATCCAGATCCCTCTTGGTAAAGAGCAGCCCATCTCCGCCGCCCCCTGAACACACATGGCAGTTCCGGCCGTGTCACTGGCCTCCTTATTCGGCTTTTCAATTCCCTTAAATGTGGTTATTAGAAAAAAAAATATTTGTTGTAGGCCACAAAGGTATTTCAGGTATTTGGAATTCCTACAGCCCAAACTTAGAACACTCAGGCAACAATAAAATTAATGGCAGTTTTGCTTAAATTAAAATGTTATGGCTACTCCTATGCTATTTTTCTTGGCTTCTCACCTTGCCACCGATAACTGCATAGGACTCTTCCTAGGAAATAACTTCTAGTAAATAATAGCAAATAATTCTTACTAACAAATAAGCTGCAGACAGTTTCAGTGCAGAGCAGTTGATGTACCCGATGAAAAGAAAGTACAGAGGAGGTAGAGAGCATTGATTACAGTGAAGTCGAACGAAAACCTCTGGCTGCATCAGTTTTAAAAGTGCAGCAGTGCTCCCATTACAGGGAATCTCCCCCTGGATGACAGTTATACTAGGGAGGGAAAGTAAAGCAGCAAAAAACCTGCAGGCAGAAGGACTTCTACTCTCTGGCTGAAGTTATATGAAGCAGAGCCCAAGTTGCATGTTCTGAAAACTAAACAAAGTGAGAACATGATCCTAAATTTGGGGGTTCTGAACTATTCCACTTCTTGACAAACCGAGTATCAACTACCTTCAGATTGCCAAGGCTAAATCCATGATATTCACTCCAATCCACAGTCCATTCCATGGTTTGTTTTTCCAGCCTTCCTCTCAAGGATGAACACTGTCTACAGGAGGACAGGCAGCAGGGAATCATTACAGCATCAAGAGATCTGCAGGTGGCAGCAATGTTTTATGTTCTCCTGGGGACATCCAGCCTGGGAGAAGGGTGCGCAACACAACAGCCTTTCCAACATCCTGGGACGGCACTGGAGCGATTACCATCAAAGGCCTCTTTGAGAGCAAGCTGCGGTCCGAGGAGGGAAACAGCAGGACTGCACGTGGGCATGTTTGCACACCCTTGTATGTCCATGCAGGAAGTCCCACAGGGAAGAATGAAAAACACATCAGACAACTCAGATGCTTTGTGTATCTGCAGGAACGGATTTGAACTGTTAAAAATTCTTCCAAATAAATAAAAGGGCTAACGATCAGCCATTTCAATTGCACCCTCAGGCTGTGGGGCTCAGAGCACCTTATGGAAGTGGGAACCCCTTGGCTTTCCTGTGCCTATGACTCTCTTTTCACGGATCAGCAAGCTGAAAAGTAAAGTGACCCCCTGCATGCTGCACAGGAACAGCCCGACAGACAGCCTGCTTCCCAAGCAGCTCTTCATCTGTCAAACCCCGCTCTTGCTGCAGCACTGACAGAGCACGGGACGTGCTGCAGCAGTGTCGACAGGTTTTGGTTGTGTCTGGAATACTTAGCAGCTGATGGCTTAAAATAATATCTCTGACTGCAGAAGTTGGGAACTGTTCCCACTTACCAGCTCCACATGTGTCAGCTGCTGAGCCAGAGTGTAAGGGTCACTGCAGACGCTCAGGATTTCTCTCTGGATTGACGGAGGTTTACTTTTGAAGGCAACCAGCTTATCAGAGACAGCAGCACTGATCTTGACAATCCCTTCTTGCCCATGGCTGAGGGTTGCAAGCTTCTGATTCAGGGTTTGCAAAAGCTGATTCATCTTCTTCCAGTAGGCCTGGAGAGACAGGGAGAGAAAGAAACATAAACCACCCGCAGAACTGGACAAAGGGGTGTTTTTATGCTGAACTTTCCCTTCTGCAAAACACTCCTAAGCCAGCAACAGGTTACCATTTCGTTTTCAACAAGCCTATTTCAGAATAACCAGTTGGCTTAATTACAGTTCTGTGCTCTGGACCACAGAAGCAGACTGCAGTCAAGAGAAGGGGCCGGCAGGACTGGTGGGTTGGGCTGGCACGGATACTCGCGTGCTCCTGCCAACACTGGGATGAGAGGAGAGGTAATGCTATGACATGAGTTACTGCAGCTTTCTGAGCACAGCAGCGTGCAGGACCTATCCTTCATGTCAGCTACATGTTGGCTGAGCGCTCCGCCTGTCAGTGGTGCCTAGTCAACCCCTGTTAGGAACAAGACATGTTTTAACCCTATTCTCTCCATCCTTCTGAGCTGAGAGCAGCAGCAGCATGCTGCTACTTGCTACCCAGCTGGAGTGGTCTGAGCATCACGTAGCTTTGAGTATTCAGTATCCAAAATATTAAACGCTACTGAAGGAAGCTCATCTCGTATTCCAAGCACAGCCATGGGCTCAGCAGGATGATCATTACGAAGTTGCTCAGGTTCTTCTCAGAGCTGGAGCAGCTCTTCACAGAGTGGAGCCGCTGGCCAAGGAGCATCAGCAGAAACACCTTCAACTCGTCATGACTGACAGATGCAGACACCCTAAGACTGAGATAATGGAGAGAACTGGTGGATGGGCTCCGAAGACAAGGATTCATCAGAAATGTCCTTGGGCAAAAGCCTCATGTGGAGCATGGGGTGTACCCTGCTGAGGAACACGGCCTCTTGGGCTTTCCCAGCCAGGAAAAGGAGCATCGAGGCATGTGCGCAGTTGGCACTTGCTCAGTGTCAAAGAGCACAGCCACTTGGGAAAACAGCTTGCAGGTTGGCCTACTACCAGTCCCTCTTCCAGCACAAAGACACACAGTGGAGAGATCCTCTGGTTGCTCACGACTGGAATAACTCCTCCCGCTCCACACAAACAGGACTTTGGAACATCGAGTTGCCAGTAACAGGAGTTCGCAATCTGTGAGTGTGGAAGCAGGGCAGGCACCAAGCCCTCTTCTGTTACATCTGCGCCACGCAGCAGATGCATCCCCCAGCACCCCCCACGCAGTCCTCACCGTCACAGCAGGGACTTGGCTGCAGCGCCCCTTCCCAAGAAGGCCAGCACACACCTGCGCTGTGTTCCAAGATGGGTGCCCACGTGAAGTCTTGGGAAGTAATCCTGAATCCCATGGTCTAGGGGGTTGTCTTCTTCAGACTTCTGTAGCCTGTGGACAGTCTTCAGTGTTAGGCACTGACAGCACCCCTGTTCTAGGTGTTCAAGGGACCAGAAAGTGCTCAGTGCTCTTCTCACCTGCACGCTGGGAGTAGCATCTCCTACTACTTCACAGTGAAGAACAACATGCTCATGCTCACCCTGTCTGCATTACAGCCTGGGTCTGGAAACCTTCACAACACCCCAAGTGCCTCAACTTCTGCTGTAACACTGTCACACGGCTTCTCTAGCGGAAGGTTGCACACTGGTGAGGAACCGCTCACTTCACGCAAGGAACGTGGGATGGGCGAGCGGGAGGTACTCGGGCTCCTTCGCTAAACAGAGCTGATAAACCCCGAACGAAGCAAGTGCCTAGAAGGCAGGAGGGACTTGTCTTGGAGAATGACAACACGTCGTATTTGGAAGCAAATCACAAAGGAGGAGTGAAAAATTGAGTGAGGAAGATGTAAAAATAAATAATTTAAATAATTGTTAGAAAACGTAAAAACCATTTTTTTCAATTTTGTCTGTTCCTGATGTATACTAGCTCCAGGGACGACAGACTACCGGCCCTCTTCATGTAACTCTCATGCAAACAGATGGTCACACCTGTGATTTACAAATACCGCGCTGGACCCTAACTACTCAGCACCACCGAAATATTTCTCCGGGTTGCATCCAGGTGTGTTTGCGAATCTCAGCACGGCTTATCAAGCTCTATCAACGGCATCCTATTTTTCAGTGCAAATTCAAATCCTGACGTATCTCGTGCTTTGGGAACATATTTTGTAAACAGGGAAATGAATTCTGGGGTGGGGGCAGGCACGGCGCTGAAATCCAAGTCTTCTACAGCACATAAAACATTTGGCTAAAAAACTTTGAGCTGAAAGCCCAGATGTCTTTCAAAAAGGAGTTTGGATGAGAAATCTTGGACTTGCCATGTCAGCGCAGTATCAAATTCTTCACTGTTTGGATGAAAAGCCAAAAGCAGCATCTAACTGCTTGGAAGACACGTGTATTAGCCTGACTTTCAACAGGTCCTTGTCAAGAGGTCTAGTTTCACCTAGTTTTGTAGGGAATACGGCATAGTAAGATACAGAGAACAGTCAACAGAGACTCAGGTAAGCTAACCACCTCATAAGGGATGAAATAAGAGAGACACTTAATGGACACAAAAAAGATTATTCAGAAATTAGAAGAGACTCACTGAGAACTGGTTGGGTGCACCCTTGCCTAGAAAGCTTTTCTGTGCATGTTGGGGGAGAAATTAAAAAAAAAAAAAAAAAGAAAAGTAAAATCCTGCTTTTGCCCTTTTAAAAGCATTTCCTGCCTTCTTTAAACTACGTTCATGAAGTGAAAACAACATTGTTCATTAACTTCAATATGCTGGTAATTACCTCGCCACAAAGTGACCCCCCATCATCCCGGGGCTGCGTGCTGGACTCTCTCAACCGACACCACCTCACTGCCACATTAGCAGTCAAAAGCAGCGTACTGCTGTTTAATATTTAAAGAAAAGGTTTCGTTCTTCACTGGGCAGGTTCCTCAGAAGACGGCAGGCCTCAGCAGGTGGCTTAGGAGCTCAGATTTTAATTAAAATTTCTAAGTCTAAATGCAAATCACAGCACTTACTAAGAAATGCTTCTCAGCATGGACACCTTCCTAAGCACATCACAGAGCCTTTAGAAAGTGGACTCTGCAGAGGACAGGAGCATCCACGGCAGGGAAAACCCTGCATTAACCTACATGGACTAGACGACCTCATAAATCTTCCAATCTTCAATTTCTGTGATCCACAATGGGAACAACTTTCTTCCAAACAACTAATGGGCACCATTGCTCTTCGTGCTGTCCCTTAAAAAATAGGGAATTTGCATTTGCAGGATATGAGCTGTTTCTTTAATTATTGATTAGCTCAGGCATAATCGCTTGCAATTATAGTGCCTCGAATATTTGAAAACCAATGATTTGCTCCCCCCCAGGCACCCATAAGCCTCGGTACACAGCTATGCCCAGTCCTGAGCGAAGGCGTGTGGCTCTTTCCTCAGGTTAGGCAAATAAGCTATTCCTTTGCATGCAAGTTGATTTTTAGCATTTATGGCTCTTCACCAGGGCAGCTACTGCTTTTAAAAAGCACCCATAAACCCCCTGTTCTCTGCCCTTTGGCTGGTTCCTTCTTTCCACTGGACATGGTTCTGGGGGGTCTGTATGGGTTTCTCTCACATGAGATGCCAAAGGGCTGCAAGGCACCTTTTTTGGTGGTTGTCAGGAGCAAGTTCCTTGCCTCTTCCCCTTGAGGGAGAAGTTCTGCTGCTCTGGTCAATGAAATTGGGGCCACCGTGGCTTTCTTAAAGTCCTTCGCGTTCCTTTCACTTCCATCAGTGTCAGGCAGCTTCCCCTTCCACCCCTTCTCTGCCACGGGCTGCGCAGCCCAGCCAGCCAAGCCATGCCAGCTTCCAGCCACCCCGAAGTGCCAGCCGCGATGCCGGCCCGACCCGCGAGCAGCTGCTTCCATTTCTCTCATGTTTCCTGTGGGTAAGAGGGTCCAATTTCATTTCCGTCGTGCTGCAACACTGCTAATTCAGTCTCTTCTCTCCACCCCTCTCTTTCTTGGACTCGTGTGCGTTTTTTGCTGTACTGAATTGCACTCATCTGTGGCCTGAAGCCAGGCCAGGCCTTGATGTAGCCAACGGAACCGAATTCTTCCACATCCCGCGGTTAACCTAGGAGTAATTACAGACTCCCTATATACTATTTGCTCTTATCCTTATTATTTCCATGGACTTTGGGGATTTTTAATGTTTCTGAATTAATTTATGGGATTCAGCCACCTGAACTTGCAAGCAGGTCTCCCAGAGGCTCCATTCGCTGTGTCCTGCTCTGCCACACACATGGCTCGTGCATTTGAACGCCAGCCCGAGTTCTGCCCTGCACGCTGCACACTGCTGGCTGCTTTCGCTTCGACGCTCCCAGAGAAGCATCTGTGAAATGGGAATGTCATTCTCCTACAATTCGATGTGCAGCGGAGAAACTCCATTGGTCACTCCAGTGTGTCCCCATGTCACTGCCACAGGGGTACCTAAACTGAGAGATGTGGCTTTCAGGGAAGCTACTACAGGTTGTAACCATCAGAGAGGAACAAAACTGTAAGAGTTCCCAGGAAGAGATACGGAACAGAATGTGGCAAAAGGAGAAACCAAGAGGGGAAATGAACATCGTATCCCCACAACGTCCCACGTCAGACATCCTCACCTCATCACATGGGGCTATCCTGTGAATCATGTCTTTCAGATGGCCAATCATCCACTCTTCCTGAAAGTCATACGGGAACGTCTCTGTCCACTCTGTCAGCAACTGTAAGATTTTGGGTCCAAATTTTCTGATCCGTGCCTGAAATGGAAACCAGAATGATGAACAGGGATTTAAATGTGTTTATTCCTTGAAGTCTCTCAGGAAATATGTATCTCACTAAAAGTAGTGCCAGATTTTCGAAGAAGGAACTAACGGTTGCACCTGCAAAATCTCCACACCTGCACGCAGTGTGGCACACAAACGGCGTATGGGGCATGCGGAGTATCCCAGTACTTCGGTGCAGGCACAAACGCCTGGTCCTACATGCAGATTCCAATGCTCTGCACAGGCAAGTGGCCAGGTCACAGCTGGACAGACATTTCGTTGGGGCAACCCTTATACCTTTTTAAAAAACATCTGGCCTTTTCGCTCATTTGAACATGTTCTACCCTGTTCTACTTACAGCCCCTCCTACACTTTGATCCTTCCCTGAAAAACTGATTGCAGTGCATTTCTTGACCAACAAAGAGGTGAGTTTTTTGCTTTCTTGCCATATTAAAAAACTGCTTAGTGACCACTGGCAGATGTGACATGAGGGAGAAAAGATGGCCAAAATGCCCCGACTTTGGTAACTTCAGCTGGGCTACAGATAATGTTGCTCTCTTCCCACGTGAGCTCAAGGTCAGGACAGAACAAGGACACCCACTCGTAACACACAGCTGATGCCCACTTTACTTTTGGGGTAGATTTATCTGAAAATGCAGCAAGGGGAAGATATGGACAAGGAGGGAAACGTGGGGAACAGCACATTTGGTGCACCAGTATTATCTCAAAAGATGGCCAGTGCAGCTACTTCCAAAGCTTCCAGCCTCCGTTATTCAGGAACACGTGAAAAGGAAATTGCGTTAAACAACAAACTGTATTTTTATTTACAGAACACACAGCCCAAAACAAACAGCCTTCTTCTGCAGCCTACGTACTGTAGTTGAAGTGTACCCTGTAATCAGGAAAAATTATACTCTTGAGCTCCACAGCTCTCTGCTTTTCAACCAAGGTGGTTAAGACGCATATTTCAGCCTTCCACCATCTCTAAAAATAACTGCTGTCAGCTAGCATTACGCTCGCGCTCCCAGACGAGCAGGTGGCTGCTAAGGGAGAGCTCGCTGCAAACTACCAAGGTCCGGGGAGGCATTTGCTCCAGCTGTGTAAACCGCCGTTACCAACCGGAGGAGAGGGCTTTGTGCGAGTCACACGGGAGGTCGCTCGTGTGCGAAGCTTCAAAGTCAGCCCCGCTCTCGGGAGCGCAACATCAGCTGCGTCTCACCGACTCGGTGGTACGACAGGCCAGTCCCAAATGCTGGGAGATCTTCCTCCTACGGTAATGTTTCTCATGTCTTGTAAAGTTTAACGAGCAGCAAAACTTTGCAATGCTCAGCTGTTAACCCTCCTAAATTTGCATCTGCCGCAGTATTGGAGAACAGAACTCATCACACCTCATAGAAACTGTTTTGGATGCTGCACCTCATAGAGGTTTTTCTATTAACGTGGACGGTGTAGGCAACTCAAGCACCCAATTCCTGCGTAGTCCAGCCGACTGCTCCCCACAGTCAGGGCAGAGCTCCTGGTCCTCACACAACCAGTCGCCGGGGCAAAAACAAGAGCACGTGTTCAGATGCTGGTGATTCAGTATTTGATGCCAAAAATACTGCTTCAAAGCTGGAAATGCTGATCTTCAGAGTCATTTCAGAATTTAGGGGTTTTGGAGGGTTGCAACTAATGCAGGTTCTTCTTCCCTCTACTGCACCGAAGATGCATCTCCTGCCCCAGGAAAGGTACTGGACAGGCCCTCATCAATGCACCCAGGAGAGCCTGGGCAGAATCCAGCCCTGAGCAGCATCCAGCAGGATCCATCTCCACCGTAGCGTCTGTGGAACTGCCAGAGGATGCACACATGGTTCTCACACACCGTATCAGTCTGCACAGTCCCTACGGCAAAACAGGAGTGCCGACGCAGTTACAGCTTGGATTTTCGCATTCCGTAAGCTTGTCACGGCCTCACTACAGCTTCCACTCGCTCCCGGTGTGCCAGACAGCGCCGCTCTGCAGCAGGGCTGCGCGGGCGCTCTGTCAGCGCCGGCGGCGGGACGGCAGCGGGCAGCTGCGTGCCGTTACGTAGCGTTCAAAGTGACAGGTAAGGCCAAGAGGAAATACTCCTGTACCAGCAGCAAGACAGCAAAAGGGCAGACACATGAAGTAAAAACGGGGAGGAGAGCGGCGTGTCGACATCTGCAAGTGACAGTGAGCGAGGTTTACGTCCTACCTCCTTGCATCCCGCAGGCTTCATCAGAGCCTTAAAGAAGTTAAGAAGGAAAGTCACCTGGGAAGACTGAGGACAGGAGGAAAAGGAAAATTAGAAGAAGATTTGAAGTGACTAGTGCCTGGAGCACTGCTCTTGGAAATGGGTAATAGGACACCTCAATGTCAGGATCTCAGCAACAACCGTCATCCCTCATGAGAAAGTTTCGTTCAGTCCAAAGAGAGGCAAAGGACACTCCACAGCACCACAGACGCTGCCCATGGAAAACACCTCACGTTTTTCCACTGTAAGACTAACCTTGTCCAGCACGGGGTCGTCCAGCCGCTGCTGCTCAATGCACTTGTGACAAACTCGGGACAAAAGCTCATGGGGTTC
>NW_010231519.1:0-45033 GCF_000690775.1 Eurypyga helias | reverse complement strand
GACAAGCAGACCTGCCGTAAGCAGCGCACAGTGGGTACCAGTAGCCATACAAGCCTCCAACTCCACAGTTTTTGCATTCCCACTGGGACAGACCTTTATGTCTAAAAGACATAGGATTCCTGACCCTGAAAATGGAACGGGTTACAGTGGGTGCAGGAGGCAGTGCCATCTCCTTGCCCCACAGCGTCCACTTCCAGCCTTCGGCTGCCGAAACCCTGTGCAACAATCCCGTGAGGACAGTGTGCAGGTCACTCTACAGGAGCAAGCCCAGGTACAGGGGCAGCACACCCAGGGGTGCACAGAGCCCAGTGAAAGCTAAACACTCGGGCCTCTCTGCTGTGCTGTGAGCTGCAGGCACCCCCAGATTATTTGCATCTTGCTACTGCCCTGCAGGTCTCACCCAGCCTGCTTTAAAGAATATTCAATTTATTCTAACTCCCCAAAATTCATTTCTATCAGCCAAGCCATATCGTATGCAGTCCCACATCTGTGAAGCTGTGGGAAGCAGGCCTGTTGGATAAATCCTTGGATTATTTAAAGTATTCCAGCAGTGAATTTAAAATAACGTATGAATCCTCAGTTGTTTGCATCCCGACCCTTCCTGGCACCTGAATTATCTTCTTTCCCCCAGACCCAGCCATGCTTCTGAGCAGCAGGTATAATATTACATATCACACGATGCTTAATGAAAATCTCACAGCCTCATCTGTCTATTACCTGTTTTTATTGCCTTTCTGTTCTCTTTTTTAATTGATATGCTTCTTTATTACTTATTTTTAGCTGAGGAGAAACTGAGCTGAGGGTAATTTAAAACATGCTGTCTGCTCTGCATTGATAACTTTCATAGTCTTCTGAACTGCCCAGAAGTCAATGCTACCCTGTGCTTTGAAATACAAGCTTTTCCATAGAGATACATTAGCACTTAAAAGTCTTACAGTCAAACTCCATCCTGAATTCCACTGAGGATGTGCAAATTCCAGTGAAGTCGATGGCTTGCAGGACCATAAACCTGCTTCCAGTTCAGATCCACACACACTCTTAGGGAAGAAACACTGAATATTCACTGACGGAGCAGGGATTAGGATCTGGACTGTGCTGTCCAGTGACTGCAAATTTGGTGTGAATATAACCCTAAGTAAAGTATGAAACCATCAGAAGCATCGTCGCTGCTGTCACTGAGGGAAGGCTTTGCACAGGCAGACAAACCTGGATGACTTCAGCAGCTACTGAAATTCAGCTCATTTAATGCCAGTTCAGACTTGAAGTTTTTTGCTTCAGTCTTCATCTAAACCTCTCTGGGATGCACTGCTATTTCTGAAGTGCTTTGACTGCTGTATCACTAATTCATCACCACCACAGCTTTCCCCCCGCCTCCCTCCCTCCCCACTCCCTTCTCATATTTAAAGGCAGTATCAACTTTGGGATCTGCTTTTTCATGGGAACAATTACAGAGCAGTGAAACAGCATTTAAAGCAATGCATCAATTTACCAAGCTTTAATCGTATGCAGCTTTTAAATTAGCCCTCTTAATTCAAAATTTAACACATTTGCACTTTTGCATAAAGTGCGGCCCCAATTCATCAAAATTAAACTGTTTATTATACTGTGAATTGCTTACTTCAGGGTAGTAATCAGTGGTAGGTATCAGATGCTGGATTAGAGCATCCAGAGATGCTGAGGTAAGGTTTCCATCCTGGAAGATCAGTCCTCCTTGTTCATCTTCTTTTGAAGTGTGTAGGTGAGGGCTGAAGCCACATGGGGTAAACATGCTGGTAGGACTCAGCGTTTGGGGCATGCCTTCCTACAACAGAAACTCAGTCAGGGACAGGCTCCATCGGACTCACAGCCACGTCTGCCTTCTGGTTGACCTGAGGAACACAAGCCGCTCACGAGAGCTTCCTGTTTGCAAATTTAACACGGTCCCTTCGTTATAACCTCTTTCATTGTTTACACTGGCTGATCATGTCTGCGATGGGAAATACAGAGGGAAACGGGACATTCTGATTTACGCTTTGGGGCCAGAAAGGGACAGCGGCTGCTCTGGGCTCCTACTCCCATGGAGAGCTCCGCGGTGATCCCCTTTGTGTGACCAGCCCGGGTCAGTCCCATGCAGGAGAGGTGAGATGCCTGGGACTGCAATTCCGCAGGTTCCTGACAGAACAGAGCTGTTCATTTGAACCCCTGTCACCCGGGGAATGAGGCAGGGAGAATTTAGGGTGAGAGAGGGAGAAAAAACAGGTGCCACCCAAGGCTTGCTCAGGATGGAGCTTGAGAAATGCTCTGTGGGTCCCACGGGACGAGAGAGGTGTCAGAGCGAGCGAGGGGGTAGAAGCAGGAGCAGAAGTCAACTGGAGGAGGATGGAAAAATGGAGTTGGAGGGAACAGAGAACGTGGGAGCTGAAGAAGAGATTAAAGAGCAAGGAAAAGAGAAATGAGGAAGAGGGAGAAGGCAGACACCTGCACTATTTTTGGAGCCTGGTTAGTCAGTCCTAGGTCTATACTTAGGCACTAAATAAATGTTTCAAAAAGATCCTGAGTGCTCATCAACCTCACCAGAGATGCAGAGTCCTCAGCACCTCTGAAAAGGAGGCCAGGCAAACTTGGAACGTGTAGCCCAGTTTCAAACTCGCTATATTTGAGACCTCTGGGCTCTCCAGGTTGCCTTCTAGGCTCCATCCCAATTTTGTGGCTTACAATCAGCTTTTAATGTTTCTTCTGTCGAGCAAAGTTGTTTTGTTCCTGAATTGGTGCAGGAGCATGACAGACTTTGCCCTGAGAGCTTTAAGGCATCTCCAGCTGACGACAAGAGGCAACGTTATAGGATGTGGGCTGGGAGAAGGACAGCGTATGCTACTCCCAGGTCAGCAAATAGCTCAGAGCAAGGAATCCCTGTGACCTGACAATTTGCTTCTAAATTTGATTTTACTTGGTGCAAGGGAAGATGGGAAAGAGATGAAGGAAGGGAAGAGTCCCAGAGCCAACCTCTACTCCCTTGAACAGCCACAAGACGTCTCCCAGGACTCCAGCTCTCCCTCCTGAGCATGAGCTCTGCCGTCTGGAAGAACGAGATCTGCACCCCGCGGCCTGCTGAGCTGGCACCGACCTCCCACGTCGGAAGGCCCAGGGCCACACGCTGACACTGCCTGCCCGCCGCTACGCCTCAGCCTGCCACTGCTCCGTCACAAGCAGCCAGCACACATCCCTTATTCCCAGTACATTTCTCTGTATGCCCTTCCATCCCCTCTTCTGCCTCTTTCCCATCCCATACACGTTCAAAAGATGCCCCATGGATCTGGCTTAATAATTTTGCGCTGGCGTCTCTCCCTCACACGCAGCAGTAGATGCGACACAGCCAGCCAGCTCAGCTTTAGTTACACGAGTAGCGTGTGGTATTCGCTCCTGCAGAAGAACCCTCTGCCTGGCACGACCCATCGACTCCCCCAAGCTCAGGCTGCTGCAACTTGCCAAATGAGAGCAACCTTGGGCCACCGAGATGAGGAGGGCAGCGTGCCTGCAGGCCAGGCAGGGTGTGAAGCCCTGGGAGAGGCTGGGAGCTGGGTCCCAGCACCGTGGGAGATCAGGCTTTACGAGCAAAACTTGGGTGACTTCATCCTTCAAAGGAGGGACCGTTCCCCAGGAGCCGGCAGTTCAGTTACTGCATCTTATCTCCTGGGAAGCCTGCACGGGCTGCCCCCGGGATTTGCAATCAAGCAAAAAGGAACCAAAATGTCAAACCTGACAAATTCCTGCCTTGATTTAAAACCAAAATATATGTCTGGGATTTCAGTTTAGTTTGAAGATGAGAATATCTGAACGTCATCCCAGCCAGTGTGGAAGTTAAAGTATCCAGTTTTAATGAATGTGCAGATGTGCCTGTTAATAAGGCTCTGAGAGGAAGTAATTGCTGCTTTTTGTACACAGCTCAGACTGTGTGTAATAAATGGGAAAGACTGCCAAACCCGTTTGTTACTTCTATGTTAGGTCTTGTTTCTATGGCAATAATCCCAAGAAGGATTGCATGTCCATAAAGATCAAGAAATAAATCTCATGGACATACAGCTGTCGAGATGAAGGGGGAAAAAAAAAAAAGTCAAACCAGCTGTGGACCTAGAGGACACATCCTGGCTTCAGCGTAACACGGAATGCAAAGCAGTAATTTATTCACTGCAATCCCTCACTGTCAACGCCATTTTTATTATCAAATAGGAACGTATCGAAACAGGATATTGCCTGAACTTCTGCATCTCATTACACGAGAAGTCTCGCCGAAATGCAGAGCAAGGCTTCTGACGAAAAAATTACCACTGTTTTCCCCACTGAATAAAACCAGCTGTACAACTGTCACCGAGACCTCCTTCTTGGGTGGCGTTAAAAAGTTAAATTTGACTTTTAATTATGAATTTCCTGCTCTAACCTTAAGTTTTCGGACAAGGCCTGTGTCATGCCTGAGCTGCTGCCTGGTTGCCACCTTACCTGCCACTGAAGAAGACCTGAAGGTTTTAAGTTCATGCCCTTTTGCTCCCCATTGACAGAGAGCGTTACCTCCACAGCAGGGTGAAGGCCAACCGTACAGAGACTCAGAACCTCCTCCACTGCTAAGCTTGATAATAACCAACGTTAGCATTCAGCAGAGAGAAATTTAGGACAAGGACTTCTCACACCACCTCATTTCTTTTTCTGTTCATGCAGTTTCCAGAGCACTCTTGTCAAAAGCACTAAACAGAAACCAGAACTTGCTTTGAAACAGCCCCAGTACGTGATTGCCTGCAGTAGGTGATGCTGTCAATCGCTCGCAGAATACAGAAACAACAAGGGGAGCGCCGAGAGGGAAAAACAAACAAGCAAACAACCTCAAGGAGATTTGTCGTATTGTACTGGCGGTGGTGTGGATAATGGAAAAGGTGGGCGGTGTAGACGGGGCCAGACCCTTCTCAGAAGGGCAGTGGCAGGATGAGAGGCAATGCCCCCAGGTTGCAAAAGGGAAATTCCGGTTGAACGTCAGAGAAAGTCCTCCCCTGAGCGCCGCCTGACATTGGAAGAGGGACCTGGCAAGCATGTTCCATTTCCATCCAAGCAGATTTTCAACACTCAACTAGATGAGCAAACTTTGAAGTTAACCCCGCTTCAAGCAGGAGCTTGAGAGTCCCTTCTGATTAACTTTTCTGTGATTCTAATACACCTCTTTCTCCAACAGTATCGCCCCATTTCTGGGCTTTTTAATACAAACCACAGCAGGTGCAAATCGAGTCCAGGTTATTAGGTATTTGTAAAGAAGTCCCTTTAAGGATAAAAGCTTTATTTTCCACTTGTCCTGGAAACAACAGCGTGTATGCGGTAAACACGGCTCAAAACCTCCCTTGAAGACCACTTGGACTTACCCTGAAGTCAATGAGATTTCAGCACGTGAAAATTCAGCAGGGAAGCGCTTCCCTGAAGTTCAGTTCAACTCAATGTTTTGCTCTTCCTCTCATTTCAGAAGGAAATCATGCCATTTTCAACCAAAATATGAAGGAAGGAATTCCTTGCCAACGGAAAACCAAGCTTTTAAAGTGGAAAAAGCAGGTTGGACTCTGCACTGACACCTGCACAAAGGCACCGTAAAAGGCGACACAGCGGGTACGGCAGCATTTTGCGTTTGTTACCAAACCTGTAGGAACACTGGCAGTGGGACACTGCAACGGACAATCCCAGCCCTAGGCAGCTGCTGAGCGAGGAGGCAGCAGAAGGGTCCCTGCTCACTCACTGGGGCACTTTGCAGTAAGGTGCCCCGGTGACCCTCCATCCCCAGGCACAAGCAGGAGAGTGGTGTCACACTGGATCACAGTGGGCTCCTCAGTTTCTCCCTGGCACTGGGGTTGTGCGTTAAGCCAATGATTCTCTGGGATATGCGACAGCTTGTTCAACTGTGGCTTTTTTGGGATGATAAAGTCAGGTTTGTTCGAAGCGAGCCCATTGCCACTGCAGAGAAATGCACTTCTGGGGTGTTACGGTAAAAACTGAAACAGGGAATCTTCTCCTGTATTTATTTCTCTCTCTACTCTGTTTTGCTGTTCTTCTGTTTCATCATTAAACATTCTTAGCTTTTATTGGCTATTATAAAGTGCCTTTTCTTTCCATTCTTTTAATGTATTTCATACATTCACAAGATTGGAAAAGAAATTTAAAAATAACAGCAATATACTGATTTTTAATCCTTCTCCAGTGGCTAGGACAGCTTAGTATTCCAGCACAGCGATGAAAACAGGCAATCCATAGACACTTCTCACTATAAATTATGCTGCTTACACAGAAGTATTTAAGGACTTGATTCACTAAGCCAAAACATGGAACCAAATTATCACCAGTGCTTGGGAGAAAAAACACGCACAAACTCTACACCTACACACCTCTCAGTGCCTTAAAACCTCTGGAAAACCAGTGCCCAAACCCGGAAGACCGAGTAGGGCACGTCTTAAAAAAAGGACTGCCTAACCATGCAGATAAGATGGGCCCACCAACCTGCAGCGAGAAGTTGGATGTGCTAGAGGATGGCTAACAGGCTGCCAGCTCTGCTTTCCCGCTGCCAGCCAGGTGACCGGCGGCAGAGCCGCGAAGGCAAACACCCCACCTGGCTCCGGCGCTGCTGGCACAGACGGCCCCACGGCAAACAGTGCTCACGTGGACACAAAACGTTCAGGAAGCATTTAATGTGTTGTTTCAGCAGCTTTGATGTGATAAGTGTTTTATCCTTTTATCAAAAACTTCATCACACTGTTTATTTTTGATCTTAATTTCATCTATGCCTTCCATCTGCTGTGCCTCTCTCCAGGGAAACGAGCTGGTGCCGTGTGACGGAGGGAGCGGGGCTGCAGACTTATCTTCCCACCCACTTCACTTGCCGATTAACAAAATAAACAAAACCTTCCCCACTTCAGGGATGAAAGGCACAAGATTCTGACAATCTCCCACCAGAATTACGGGAGCTAGCGAGGACGGTAAGGAAAGGTGGAGGTTGGGGCGTCCGTCTGCGCGATGGAAGAGGCTCCAGTTTCACTCGCTGTGCTGACCGTGCCGGTGGGCTTCTCCCTGCAAGGGCTCAGGACACGCCAGTCAGTGCTCAGTCAGCATGAGCAGGGCATGAATCACGGGTACGGGAGACTCAAGGTCAAGTGTAATTTGGCAAGGCCCAGACTAACAAATAATCTAGAGTGAGTTGGACTGGTTCTCACTCCCATGTGGGAACAGAGGTGGGAGATGTCTCCTAACCCATCTCAATCCTACAAAAGTCTTTATTGATCCAATTTTCACCAAAACCAGAGCATTCAAGGAAGCGAAGATGGTTCACACTAAAACATGTTGGAAAAATATCTTCTTGGAGAACTTCTGGCCACCTTTAGTAACCAGACCTATTGTCTAACCATCACTGATCTCTCCATGGGACATTGGAAGAGCTTGGCTGAAGGATTTACTCTGCTCCAAAAGCATTACCAACTAAGGGGTGTAGGAGCAGAAAAACAGAATCACAAGCAACCAGCATCTTCAGCACGGATGTTGGCCCAGACGATCTCAGAGACTGAGCAGGGCTGCAGCTCAGAGCAGACGTGCAGCTCTCTTCTCCCTCCGCCCTGAGCTGCACCACCACCAAACCAAGGCCTTGGTTGTTTTAACTCACATACAGGTAAATCCTGCCTCGAACAAAATGCTCTGCTGTGATGGACAAACAGTAGGACAGGAAACGGGAGGCGAAGGCGATCTACTTAGTACCACAGGAAGGAGAAGAACCAGCTCCCAGCCCTATTCACTGGGCTTTGGGGTCCAAGCTATAACCCGCTACCGTCCAGGTAGCCTGGAAAGGACTCTGACTCCTAACCTGAGACTCAAGTTGGCAATGGCTGAAGGAGCAGAAGCAATGGCACCGTGGAGCAGGCTGCACAGTGAGGGCGAGTTTCCAACCCTCCCTTTCGACCAGACAGCCTGAATACACAAGAGCCAGAAGGATTTAGTTGTTCGTAGGTGCATTATTTGGCACAAAGACGCTTTTCTCAACGATGCTTCTCGTCTCTGCCACGCAAACCCTGCAGGTCAGGGTATGGCAGCAGTCCCTTCAGCCGTTCCCCACGGAGCACTTGCCTTCTGCCCCGTCTCCTGGCGAACAAACCTTGCTCTCAGCCAGACAGCACGGGATGCAGTCAGGTCTCATCTCCCTTGGTACCTGCCCACCGCTGCCATGCACGCCCTAAACACCAGCGGGCTCGGCAGAACTCAGGGAACAGATGTTCATTTTTCTTTATGTTACTTTCAGTAATTTTCCAGCTATTCATGTTTGCAGAGAAAAAAATTTCAGAAGAAAATCATAATGAGTTAAAATTCAGATTTTTCTCTATTTCTTTTGTAGGGAGGGAAGCAGAGGAAAGAGGAGAGAAAGAATGCTAATGTTTCAGAAAACAAAAGGAAAGCCACTGCACACTAATTGCTTATAGTTGCCAAGGCCATGGTTATAAACATTTTTTTCAGCAAGAGTACCTAGCATTAACCAACTCATAACGTATTTGATGCTGATGTAATTAGGAAACTGGTAGCAGATGTAACTTTTCACCTTTTCAACAGGCCATAAACCCTTCAATTTACAGTCCATGAAGTTGTGAGATTACAGAAAACTCAACCTATCTCAGTACTGTTGGAAATGGTTAAATGAGCAATATAATGAAGTTGCACAACTTAGAAACACAAAAGAATAACAGGGGAAAAGAACCACAGGACAGGAAAGGTTGGGAAAACACTTAACTGTAATATTCCCCGACTTAATAACAATGATTACATCTCGATTCGGGCTGGTTCCCTCTGCTTTCCTACATGTTCCCTGCAGCAGCTGAGGCACTTCACTGGGATTCACACCAACAAGACTGCAAGAGCAGCAAGTGAATTTAAGGGCTTTGGGTATCTAATCAGAATTAGATGACAATTCAGTTTCCTTTGATCCTACCTGGTTCTCATCTCTTACTCACATCTCCTCCCAAATCACTTCCCTACATTCTCCCCCACAGTCCTCTTGCATGGAGCCTCCTTTGGGTGTTGCAGATGGAGAGGAAAACTCCCGCCAGACCCAAACCAGCAGTTGTGAAAAGCAACCTTGAGTAAAGTCAGGGAAAGGAGATGGGAGCAGCGGGGAGCGAGATCACAGCTCCACAACGTGTTGTAGCACAGCGTGCCCCCCAGCCAGGCAGGGATGTGGGCCAGGAGCCTCAGAGTGCCCAGAAAACTTTTTCCTGTGTAAAATTTCTTTTAGGGGTGCGGAAATTCTAACATACACGTGGTTTGACCCAATCTGAACTGCTCTGAACCATCCGGGGAGCTACTGGAGCCTGAAGCTCAGGTGAGCCCTGCTGCCCAGCCCGATTCCTGGGGAGGAGCGACAGGGCATGGTGAAACCTCAGCACGAGGTGGGGAAGGGGATGCGCTGGGGAGCTCCGAGCCCGGGAGAACAGGCTACAAGAGCAACTGGGCTGCAGCTCCCACAGAGCACTGGGGAAGCACCTAAAGAACAAACCCTCTTCATCCACTTGGTTAAGGAAAATCCCAAACCGAAGTGGCCTCTGCTGTAAAAAGCAGCTACAAACTCAGTGGTTGACACTAAATAATTCGTGATGGGTTTCCAACTTCCCTGTGAAAAAGCGTTCCAATCCAAAAATTCAGACCAGACACAGAGCCCAACACCTCCAAACCAGCATTTACATCACCCCAGGAGTGACGTGAACGTGCAGAGAAGCCCTCAGTCTCCATCCTCTCCCTGCTAGCACTCGGGTCACTCACGGAGCAAAGACAACAGCTCACGGCAGGCGCAAAACCAACCCCGGCTTCTGCCTTTGCCGCAAACCTCCACCCCGGAAGGGCCCAGTGCGAGTGGTGCTGCCGCGTAACGTCATTCCCTAAAGACACTGCAACGTGACAGGAAAAAGATTCAGCTCAAGCCCCACAGAAATTACTGGGCTTTGCATCTCACATATTTACTCGGGGTTAGAACAAGAGCTTTTATTCTCCGAGATACACACATAGCTGCATTCCAAGCCAGCCAGCGGAGAGCCGTGCGTACGTCTACCAGTGGAATTTCTTCCATCGTGTCAGTGAGCATAATCACAGCTACTCTTGTACTAGAGGTTTATGAGAAATATCTTGCAGTCAAAATACTACAGTGAAAATCCAACTACACTAACCAATTACCTCGAAATCTGACGGACATACCTCAGAAAAATGCCCAATTCATAGGTAAGGAGGCATTAAATCAATTACCAGGCCGGTGCGAGCAGGAACAAGGTCACCTTGCTGAAGGAGTATTTCTGTTTATGCTCATGTCAAAGTATTTTGTTCGATAGAGAAAAATGAAAACCTTATTATCATGAATTTGGTAGACTGGTCTGAAGTAGAATGTAAATCAGGAATGAGAAGATTTATGGCCAATTAAATTGAACTCCAATCAAAATCCCATTCAGGCAACAGCTCCCTGGAGGCTTCAATTTGTTAGTGCCACATTTTTTTTAATAACTTTATTTTTCACGTACCATCAGCAATAATAAACGCCCTTCAATAACAAGCAGAGCCGTGAACATGTTATTTATCTTAAAATGCCATCATTGCCTGGAATCAGCAAGCACTGAAAGGACACGTCATAATCACTCAGGAACAACCCTCTGTAAAACCAACGGGTGCAAAGCTTGGTCTTCCCTTAGTCTTAGAACAACTTCTCTTTTCATTAGCCTGGTTCAAGCCTGAAGTATTTCTCCTGAGTAAGAGCGAGCTGGTGTCGACCCTGGCACGAGACTGAATGCGGCCTGGGATGTCCATGGCAGGGGGGTTGGAACTAGATGATCTTTAAGGTCCCTTCTATCCCAAACCCTTCTGCGAGTCTATGTCCCAGACACTCTCCCAGTATCGCGTGTGCACGTGAAGTACAGGGCCAGTGCATATCCGTGCCTCGGCATCATCAGACGTTCAGTACTGTCAGCAGGAGAACGCCTACCAACATATCCCAGATGCCCTTGACAGTATTCAAATGTATGCTAACGGCAGCCGTCTGGATTTCTCTCACTTTAGGCTAGGAAATCTATTTTCTGCTCTAACATGCCTCCCTTCCCTTACACCTCCCCCTTCCTTCAGAGTTCCTGGTAAAACCCTTAGATGACACACAAACCTACCCTGGTGTATAGGATTATTTTTTCTCCTTTTTTTAAACAAGAAATGATCCTCCTTCTTCCCTTAAGAAAAAAGGATACATAGAATGTAAATGGAACAAGGAAAATGAGAGTGCTTAGAGTGGGAATGAATTACTGTACCTTTTATTAAACACAGAATTGCAAAATTTGCCCCGAGTGCAGTCAGAGCTCAACCAGGCATGGACAGAGAGGGAAATCCCGGAACGAAACCATGCAGGCAGAGTTCCCAGAAACCACTGACATCAACAGGAGCCTTTTGGCTCCGTTCAGTTGTCGCTGACGGGCCACCACTGTGACTGCCTGGAAATCAGTCAACACTTGAGTCTTCTTGCTTGGGCAGTGGTGAGGAGAGGACGTTATTTAAGGATAACTAACAGTTGTCAATCCAGGGGGCTGCGCGGTTTTGTAGGGCAGCCTGGGCTGCAGCGTCAAACACACTTGTAAACCAGAAAGCTGCTCTGGGAATTTTATTTAATATCTAAATACGGAGGTAACAGATACTGCAACTGCCATCAGACCTCAGCAGCCACCTCCTCGCAAGGAATCACTTCTTCCAGGCCAGACCTGGAGAAATCAGAGGCTTAAAAGCAGCATGGCAGAGCCTGGCCCCTGCAACACCGAGAGCTTTGCATGGGCAAGGACGCCTCTTCCCGTCTAAATGAATGCTGTCTTTGCTGCACGCTGTCAGAATTACAATGGAAAGCCCGTAAATAAAATAAAAATGCAGACCTCAGTCCTTTCATGACATCTTGGTGAGAACAAGCCCTGACAGGAATAAAAAACCTCCCACACTAAGCAAAGCGATTCTGCTCTTTATGCAGAAGGAAGAAGGAAAGCTGTATATCAAACAAATAATTACAAGAGCAGCTTTATCAGTCCCTGCTGATTACTCTCAGCTCGGTTTGATGATTCTGCCAGCGCTCCGCAGGTTGTTCGGGGAGGTGCATGTCACAACATTTCACTCGCAGTTCTTTCATTTATTAGCACCTACTGCTACCTGTCTCTTAGTCAAAAATCTCAGCATACATTTAGAAATTGGGCCCCTGGAGTCTGTCAGCGTGGTTTAAAAACCTATAAATCATATTTTTATATATACACACACATCCTCAGACAGACTCCACCTGTGACTATGTATGCATGATGATGTATTTTGGGTGTCACAAAATACATATATATATATGCAGTTCTACACGGGCACACACATTTTTATGCAAGCGCACCCCCTCCCCAGTATGTAAATACAACAATTCTAGTAACTTGCTTATCGCTGCTCCAGTTTGGTTGGGACAACGTTTCATTTGACCTTTTCTTCTTCCCAAGTTTGTTATAACATTAAACAGAAGCGGGTCTAACCTTTATCTCAGAAAGCATGGATGCCTTCTGAAAAGCAGCGTAAGCTCTGACGTGTAAGCTCTGACTGTCACCAATGTCAATCTGTCACCCCCGTTAATTACACTGTATTTGAGCAATGCTCAGTTACCAAATTAGCACAAGTCTCTGATTTTCGCTCGACTGCCGCGGTCTGCAGGCATCCCGAGATTTACGTCCCACGGCAAAGCGTACCTCGTGGCAAGCACCTCTGCGCTTCGGCGTGCAGTGCCCGACCAAGGGGATGGACAACCGAGCACCCGATTTACGGTCCTCACATCCCGGGTCCTCCACTTGCCCGAGAGCTGTGGACAGGAAAACCGAGAGGTCAGCGCTGAGCCCATCAGTGACGGATCTGGCACGCGTGCTCCCTCGTTAACTCCTCCCAGAAATCCTCAGGCCGGAGAGGCACTGAGAATGACACTCCAACACAGGACTGCACTCCCTGCCAGGGAAGACGGACAGACCGCAGGGCTACACCAGTGCCGCCAGCATCAGGCTCTGCTCTCAGCTACAGATTTGGGTTATTTCACCCCAGCATCCCTGGAGTGCTCCAGACTGACGAGCAGGCTCTTGTGCTCTACGGATGGCATATGGACACGTCTCCCTAAGAGAAACGGGCTTGTGAGCTTCTGGATTTCCCCTTCTGGAGCACCATCTGTGCCCGCTCCCAGCCCCACCACCTGCTGCCACAGCCTGACCCGAGGCAGCCGGGCACAAGCCGGAGCTGGGGCGCTTGCCAGCCCCACGCTTCTCACACCAGGCACAGAACAGCAACGTCATCCATAGCTGTCCCCAAATTTAAACACATTCACACCAGAATATGCTCAGCCCACGCAAGTTCAACCTTCTTTTGGGCAGGCAAGGAGTCTTCTGCTGACAGATTTTCTCTGGCTGCATTAAGTATTAAAAAAAAAGATGACAGAAGAGACTCTGCTGACATTTAGGATAACACAGCAAGTCCGTAGCTGGAAAATAAATCCCTCCACTTCAGAAAGAGGAAATTCCAGCTGCAGGCCAAGCACCAGCGCCAGCGAGGGTGCTGGGCCCATGTGGGTCCTGCGTGGGGCTCCCACACCCCAGGGAAGCACCATGCTCAGCTCCCCCCACCTCTTCCCAGCAGGCAAAGGGCAGGGGGAGTCACCGCTGAGCTGACCCATCACTCATTAACCAAAATTAACTCTCCGAGACAGTTCGTGATCGCTGCTAGAAGTCTGCCATGAGAAGGGACTGCACACATCAGTTCTTTGCTTCCTATCAAAGCACCAGTGATGGGATGCTCTGGCTCCAGGATCAACAATCTACTCTCGGAGGAGGATGGGAATCGCCCATGCCAAGCTGCCCACGGCCCATCCAGCTCACTACCCCTTCACAATGGCCACCACGGGATGTGTCGTGGAAAGGGGCAAGAGCACTGCAGAGGGCAGAAACAGAACCGTGCTCACTACAGCAGCCTCTGTCTGCTCTCGAGTGGTTAGAGACTAGTTCATACCCTGAAGCATGGGACTTAATATCCATCCAAAATCTGCTATTGTTAGTTATTCTCAGTGCCCATATAAAAATTACAACCTTCAGGAACTGGCAAGCAGAAGCCTTCCTAGAGCTGTGGTAGGAAGGTCAGGGAAATACACGTCTGCTGGAGGAGCTGACTTAAATATTAGGGGATGAATTTTTTCTTGGCATCATTCCACTGATTTTTGTGGTATAAAACCCAGGGGTGAATACGGTCCAAGATATACAGAAAAATGAGCTAAATTCTGAACTGCACTCGCTGACCTCATAACTCTTCAGCAGTTGAAATGTGGGTTACAAAGCCAATTTCCATAAAGGACACGTTCAGTTAACAGTGGGAGACTGTGCTGACTCGAGCTGTGTGAGCACACTGCTGAGATATTTCCCACATAATCAACATTCATTCCATACTTTTTGGAAGTGCTCTTCAAAAGATGGTGTCAAGGGTGCAAATCCTATAGATCAGAGAGATAAGTGACCCGTCGGAAAGCACAGAGCCTTTTTAACTCCTTCTTCTGGTGCTTTGAGAAGCCACAAACAACACACATGGTTTTTCTTCCCCCCCAAACCTCAGGGTCACAGCTTGCTTAGCGTACAGGCAGCACAGATGGGGACATACGTACCCCTCCGTAGAGCTTGAAGCAGGACATGCTTCACAGGGACACAGTGAAAATCCCAAGTCTACGGCCTGACATAAAAAGCTATATTTGTTGATTCATTTTGCATATTGCTTGAGCAACAGTGAAGTTTTTAGAGCAGCAGCTCCCATTGTTACGAAATTGTACTATTTTAATCACATAACAAACTGCCCGATACGGAATTTGAATGCACACCAGAGTTGTTGCCCTGTGGCTAAATGTCTCACCCTTACTTAATCTTCAAAGACTCCAGACCTGCACAGGCAGAGACATACACAACAGGACTTTAAACACTGTAGGGGAATTTCTGGTAAAATTATGCAGGTACAGATATGCAAATATGTAGAATTTGCAAAAGGAAGAGTCTAATGTCACCTGTAATCTCTCAAGCCCACAGGTTTACAGACGCAACTGAAGCAAACCCTTGACTTTCCACTCCACATGGGAAATGGGGTGAATCACATGCACAAATTAGGTCTGGCACCGCGACACAGCTGGGGCCAAATTCTAACCATCTTATTTCTGTTCAGCTGCCACAAACCTTTGAAACCAGTGTGGTTATTCAAGAAGTATGCTTCTGCATCACATGGATAAGGGGACTCACCTCTGCTCCCCAGGCACAACCGAGCGCTCACGGAAATATTCACAGCAACAAGGTTAGAGATCACCTTGAAAAATTCTGTCTCTGGTACTTGCAAGTTTTCTAGGAGTTTTAACACTGACACCAGAAACATGCAATGTGTCTTTAAATGTGTATTCAGCTTAATAATCATTTTAGTTTGAATGATTTTAAAGGAGCTGCGCCAGCAACTTGTATCAAACAGAATATTGACAAGAATAAGCAGACGGTGGTTCATGCTCAATTTAAAGTAATAACTAGGAGAAACATACAGCCCATTGTCAAATGGATATAAACCAAGTAGGAATATGCGAGAGGAGAGGCAGGCCTCACAGGGTGTTTTACTACTACCTAGAATTTAAATAGTAAGAGAGATGAGGGGTGAAGACATCAGCACCATGTCCAAAAACTGATTAAGAAACGAACCACAGTCCATGAGGGAAAGACACTGAGGAAATGAGGAACGTAACGAAGTGTGCAGCGTTCAGTGCAACAAAGACACGGATTTGAACGTTGGTCCGTAAACAATCCCAACTAGACCAGAAAATATAAGAATAGCAGAGGGCCACACAGGCTTTTGGCAGAGTTTTCAGCAGTACAGCTAAGCTGAAACGCCAGACAGAAACAGCGATGCCCCTTTTCCAGGTGCACTACAACACCACGTTGTAGTCATGGTGCACAGTTCTTCCCTTCTCTGGGGTGACACTTAAGATCCAAGATGCCTTCCCCGCATTTCAGCTTTTCAAACCCACACTTCAGCAGTCCCTGCTGTACTTTCAGATGACGCTGAAATTTCACAGTCGGTATGTCCTTGGTGACACCCAAACTACCGAGAGAATCCATTTAGGAGGGAACCGGGGAGGTAACCAGCTGGAAACCCACCATGAAGGGAAGACTACTTGTTACCTCCCAAAGGGAGACAGAGGAGAGTAAAAGTTAATGGAAGGATAATCAGGAACTCTTCAGGGATATCAGTTTATAGGCCAGGAGCAGATATAACTGAGACGTGTTTGCATATCAAGAGACTACAGGAGAAGGTGTGACAGCCAAATGCAGCTTATGAAAATATGGCTATCTGTAAAGTCGATAGCTTCTTCGCATGTGAAAACACAATCCTAACGCTCAACTTGGCAAGTGAAGGCTAAATAACGTCAATATGTCTGTTTTGGGCAGGCTGTACAGTGAGATAGCTTCTTATGACACTTGGTGTTTTCAGCAGACATGCCTGGGACTCGGAAACATGCTGGAGTTTAGGGATTTCAAGGATCCCTACTTAAAATATCCACAAAAATTAAATACTCAAGCTTTAAAACAACATGGTGGAATTGGGTGCTTTTTAATGGTCAGTGAAGAAAAAAAAATACAACTTGGATTGCTCAAAACCACCATGTTATGCTACGAGAACAGCACAAGACGTAATTCAGCTTTAGACAGAGTGCTGGGTATTTAAGCTCTCCAAAGAGAGATTAAAGCACAGAAAAGCTGCAGTTTCCAAAAGCACAGCTGCAGTGGCCATTTACACACCCAGCGAACACCAAAAGCAGTGGGTGTCTACAGCCACGTCACCTCACCTGCAGACCTCCCCGCATCTCAGCTGGGCCACGAGTCCCTGTCAGTGCTGGCATGGGGGCCCTTTTGGGAAATATGAGGAGTTCGCCTGTTATCCCATTTCCTCCTGTGCTGTAACAAGCATTTTGTTCGTGCACTATCTTCTAAAGAGAGATGCCCCATCCCTGGACGTGTTCAAGGCCAGGCTGGATGAGGCTTGGAGCAACTTGGTCTAGTGGAAGGTGTCCCTCCTCCCGGCAGGGGCTGCGACTGGATGGGCTTTAAGGTCCCTTCCAACCTAAACCATTCCATGATCTTGGTGTGAAGGCCACGGATCTTCACAGACATAACCTTAATTCACTTCCATTCTGCACATTTAATAACTCCCCCAGCTGGTCTCTGCAAGTGCCACCACGCTCTGGCCAGATCTGTGGCCCGACCTCCCTGCCAAGGCCAGCACAAACCCCTCCTTCCCTTCCTGCTCTGGACTGGTGGACAATATTGCTACAGCCTATTAAACAGTATGAAAAGGAAGGATTACTAAAAGCCTTTCATTGGGCTAAGCAATCAAACGCAGGATTTTATTATTAGAATCTGTTTTGTCAGAAAGGAGGATATTGTCCAAGATTATCTCAGCCTGTTTTGTGATCATTTCAGTGAAATCTTTCATGTTGGCCAAATCCAGAAATGTGTGGGAAATTAAGTTATTTAGCCCATTATGTCTCTTTTACCATACTAATGACCAATATTATTCTTCATTGTCCAGGGCATATTTAAGTGTGCGCCTGTCTTTCATAAATACATAATTGCTTTCTTGTTTATAATTCTTGTTAACACAGCGAGTGTTTAGATGGCTATCACGTACCACCTGGGGAGAAGAAAAAATACCATCTCATATACAGTACAAGTCACCAACATCTTCCAGGATTGTGATCCATTTTACCAGCCAGGTCATTTCTCAGTGGCAACTTAATTCTGAAATTCCCAAATCCTCCACTTTTTAAACATCGCTTTTCACGTTACATCAGCTCTTCACTCCGCTCCACTGCCACACCGCACACCATGAGAAGCTGGAGTCAAGAGGTTATTCCAGAGCTCACTCCATTGTTCTTCAATGCCCATTTCTACAAAAGCCCCCAGGAGCTTCCAATTTCCAACCTACCCTCGCACAAGGAACCGTTTTGTTCCAACACATCATCTCCATCCCCTCTAGAATCTTACGACTTTTTTCCTCTCACATCCGCAAATCTGTGATAATTTTCAGCTTCTCTAGGCAGTTCAGCGACACTTTTGATTTGCAAGTGAGTCCGGGCAGGGATTTTACCGGATGAGTAGTTTCGCTATCTGCACACGTTTCACTATCCCATCAGTGCTGGCTTCCTTCCAGCCCGCAGACTTAGAAGAACCCTGAAGAGGTCTTTGTACTCAGACCCAGCCTTCTGCTGAGCTGTGGGCACTATCTGCAAAGTGACTCTACGAAAGTGACATCATTGCGTGGCAAACGTGTTCTTCCTACAGTCAATTTGTTTGGCATGCAAAGTCAAACCCGAGCTTTATCCAACTGTCAGCATCTTGAGCTCAGTCTTGCAGCCGAATACCACGTTGTGTTCCTTCTACTTCATGTCTCGCACATCAGCAACACCACCAACTCCGCGCTCAAACCTGAGCTGGCGTTTTTCGTGATGACTCACGGAGCTGATTAAAATACAATTGCTCTCCCAGATCTGGGCCGGCTCAGAACGCAGCAAACCTATCAAAGAGGTGTCTCCTAATTCCCCACCCTTTGTTCAGAAAATTAAACGCACACAAAGGCAGATGCACTAATGGGCTGTGCGTTTTACTCTCGCTTGTAATCAGTCCGACTCTAACTAATGGGGCTTAATGCAGCTGTAGATTATGATTTCAGATGGGTGTCTGCGCTCACGCTGAGTTATGCACTCCACGAGTAGCAGCAACGAGCCCGTGCGCTCACCAACGGCAGCACTGAGGAATAAGGTTGGAGTGAGACTCCGTCAGTTAAAGTGACATTTAGTACCATAACAGCCACATCACCTCGAGACAGAGGCCCTTAACCCACAGCAGGCGTATTTCTAACGCTGTGTTTATCACAGGTGACATAAGTGACGTGCTCCCCAGACGGCACCGACACACAACAGAGAAACCTCCACTCTCTCTGAAGGTGAAACTGTTTGTCACCCAGCGGAAGATGGTACCCCCCAGCCCGGCGTGAGTTGAAACCTCACCAGCACAGCGAACCCAGGGGGAGGAAAATCAGAGCAGCAAAGAGGCAGCGCCTACCTTTTGAATCGATTTATCTTAGGGCAGGCCCGCAGCCCTCTGCGAGACGCCACTGCTGTGCACTGCCAACCTCTCCAAAACAGTCAAACACCGACCTCCGAAATGCCAGCCAGGCTCTTCCGTACGAACCGTGGATGTGACTCAGCATGGGAATACATCTTCAAAAGCAAGAGTTTCAGACAGCCTTCTCTGAAAAGAAACACCTCCTAAACAAACAGTTCATTTCAAAGCACTCTTCCTTCTTCCTTTTGTTTTTTTTAATTGCACCAGGAATGAGTTTTTTGGGGCTAGTATTTTAAAAGTCTAAGCCTAGGAGAAGTCCTGGCAAAACACAACGTAATTTTAAGACTACAGTCTGACAAACTGCTGCTCTAATGACCATCCTCTATATGACTGGGCAGGCTGTCTCAAATTGCTGCTTTACATGAGCTAGAGAAGGGGCCGCAAGAATCTGTGGCAGTCACTGCTCCATGCAGGACTTCAAAGACATCTGGGCACAACCACATGGCTAATGAAAATCCCAGGGAATTGCCTCTGCACCATCCTTGCTCAGCCTGAATTTGGTTACTGCGCTGCAATGTCAGGAGGGTACCAAGGCAAGTCTGCTCGTGCCTTCTTACAGCTCCAGATGGATACCACCCGGCTCCATCACATAACAATAAATCACATCTCCCAGATAGGATTAAACCCCTTTGTGCTATTTAAGTCTGAGCTGGACGAAGCACTAGAGAACAGACACTGTGCACACAGGGAACAGCAGCGATCATGTAAATGAGTTTGATGCTCCAGACAACAATCTGGATTCAGACTGGAGATGGGACTGAAAAAGCAGTGATGGATGATCTCTGGGTTTCAGCAGAGATGGGAAAATCATCTATTTTCATCCCTCCAAACCCCTCAGCAGCTTTCAGACTGCTTTTTCAGCTGTCAACAATAAAGCACTGCCCAGCAGGAGCAAAGGAGTCCAGGATAACCCTGCCACAGCTCTTCCAAATCATTTGGAGTGATGGGCAATGGCACCACCATTATCAATCCCACTCTAGAATCCCACTCAGAACCTCCTGAACCAGAGCATGAAGGGATGTGCAGGGAGGATTTGAGAGACTGTCAAAGGGTAGAGAAGACACAGCACCGCCTGCCCTTTGCTTTACACGGCCACATGCAGGTACCGAGATGATGCACAGGGGAGGGTGACAAAGGGCCAGGAAGCAGCTGGCTGAAACCAAGCCCAAACTTCAGAGACATGATGCTGCTCAGCAAGGAAAAGTGGTTTGGAGCTAGTTCCAGCCACAACGCTGTCTTTTAGTCCAAAACAAGCCCGTGCCCCACAGTCATCCATCCTGGGTCAGGACTGAAGAACAGTGTGTGATGTGCTAGACGCACTGCTGACAGCCTTGCTGGCAGGCGATGAACAGCTTTTTGTTGCTGGATGTGAACTCACGTCCTTCAGCGACTTCCCAGAGGCCAGACTTGGAACCTGCCTATCGCCACGTCCCTGTGGTGAAGGCCAGTGCGACCCATCCAGGGTGCCACCTCCCGGGGTGCAGGGACCCAGCGAGCCAACCCCGGCCCTGCAACCCGGGTGTACCTGCACCACAGCTGCTGCCTCCAAGCAAGCAGGGCGAGAAGGCAAAAGCAAGAGAACGAGGACTTCTCTGGGGACCATTTGGATCGTGGCACAAGCTGATTTAACCAGGGTGGAATTCACCGTTCAATTTGCCCCGGGGGGCGGGGTGGGGGAAGAGCAAATAGACTTTTAAGAATTTACAGACTTTAAAATTCCAACAGCTGGAGCCACTGCAGCCCGAAGCAGGTATGTGTCCCTGTCTTCAGCTTCAGCAATCCACTCGCTCCTGGCTGTAACCTAGAGCATTAACGCCGTATGAGATTTATGTCTAAAGCATATTAGGAACACTTTTTAAATGATGAGGGAGGTATTTCAGCAAACAGTAAATTCTGCAGAAGCTGTGTTTGGCAGAGTTATCAATAATCCTATTAATGACAAGGTGCAATTTACAGCAAACTGGCAGTGGAAAGGAGATACAGGACTTATGTGAAACAAAAAGATAATACAGTATTATTCCATTGACTGTGCTTTCTCTTAATTGCCTTGTTATGTACGCTTGGGGCACACAATCTATCAGGGCTGAAGTTGTTTGTTCATAAAGCAGCACGCAAGAGGTTTTTAATCCAAGATCCCTCTAGCTACATTTCAGGATTTATTTCGAAGTTGTCTTTAATTTTTCTATTTTGTGGAAGTTTATCCCAATATTAGCCAGCACTCCCCTGAAAAGTAACTGCTGTGCTCAGCAGTGCTGCTTGTACCGGACTATGTGACTGCTTACCAGGGCTTGACTCGGTAAGACGGCACAAAGCCATGATTTGCAAACCAGACTGCAGATCTCGCATCCCTCTTCCCTGTCCCCAGGCCTGCAGAAGGCCCTCAGGACAGAATCCAACTAGTATCCATCTATCCGTGCCCAAGTGACCCCCGTTCAACGTGCCAGCTTCAGCGTTACAATCAAGGCATCAAGAACACTCTTTGCACAATTAGGAAGCTACACCACCAAACTGAATGCCATAATTCTAATGTAACAAGCAAACTTTACCCCTAAGAATGTTACTAATACATGAAAAAACACACTGGAAACTTTCAAGGTTGTAGAAAGATGCACTTGAGGCTTTAAAATTATTCAAATGATTTGTTTTCTTTTCAACATTAACGTATTGTCAGGTGTCCGTGTGGGAGGGCAGACAGATGGTTCTCAGCTGAGGGACTTGAGGCTGTTGTGTCTTTGTATGATGGTACCAACCAGCAGTCTGGAAAGATGATGGGCTTCAGACTGGGCCACAGCCCAGATACAGGAGAAGAGACTGGAAACATCATTAAAGTTCAGATCTAGTTTTTGCATCCTTTTGCTGCAGCTTAAGATTCCCAAGACACTCTCAGATGGATTTGGTCATTATGCCACGAACAGCTAAAAAGCCCAAGGTGCACATTTTTATACCATATATAGTGCTAAGAATGTAAGCTACGCTGGGAACGAAGATGATGATGAATGAGTTTATTTTATTTGTAGTTTTAATTATCGGGTAAATTCCATTTACCACCTAGAATGTGAATGTGCTTTATTACAATAATATGCCTCCGGCATGAAGCCAAGACAGAGCTTCCAAGCAAGGGGGAGGGGGCATTAAATTGTGCTGGCGTTGAAAGCACTTGACATTTCTCCATTTCATTTCTTAGGTGCGACATCATACATCAGCTCAGTAAACTGTTGCTTACAGACCTGGCTAATTTGAAACCTTACCTGATAGATTTATTTCAAGCACAGCCCATCCTCCAAAGCTGCTGGGAAACAACTTATCACTGCCAACCTCTTATTTCGAGACCCGACATTGTCTGTAGCATCGGCGATGCCATTTCCAGTGCTTGTTTGCCTGCACTCCGTACTGGAGACCCAGCAGATAAGCCGAGTGACATTTAGCTGTCCTACGTCACTTGCCCTGCCAAAAATGGAGACCACAAAAATGCAGTAGTAGATTTGGATTTTCTCAATTCATATCCCGCAGTTCAGGAGAACTCCAGAATTATTCTTTGCTTAGGATAACAACACTGGCCAATCTTATTCTACAGCTCTACTCACACAGCAACCGAGCTGACTCGCACGATAATAATTCAACATTTTTCAGAACTTTCCCTTCTAGAAGCCATCAGCTTGGCATTACCTGCCTGTGGCAAACTCAGCAAAAATCAGCTGAGGGGGTTCCTCCGGGTGCGGGCTTGTTAAACACCAACGTGGCTGGCATCCCCTATGCAGATGGCTGGTGTTAGGCTGGGACTTGGACTTTCCAGTTTGCAGAGCGCCTTACTTTAAAACAAAGTGCAGATGAGACAGTCTGCTCTATTAGCTCAGGTACAGGGTGAAATTGGTGAAACCAGTTCAATCCTGGGATCTGATGCCTTAGGGACAAGCGGGGCAGTCACTTGGCACAGCCGATGCAAGCGCGGAGCTCACGCCACAAGAAGTATTTGCAACGTGAACCAATCTTTGGGCCCTCTGACACAGAAAGCTGTTTGACACACACTGCTACGCTGCTCTGGCTGGTATTCCAGCTTGCAAAAAATCAAACACTACCCTGTCCATCCCTCGACAAGGCCATCTGCCACCCACCACCCTCCGCACGCCCAGAGTCCTACAGATGGATTTCCCCCTCGCGCATTCAACGCCGCAGCTTGGCCTCTGATCCCAGCTGGAGCTGCCAGGCAGAAGGAGACAGTATAAGAGACTTCTACATTATCGTGGCTCTCCATGAAAGACTTCAAAGGAACACACAGATCCTATCTTCAGGAGATTAGCTCAAGTGTACTGCCTGCGTAGGCAAGCTTGTTCCAGCCTTTTATCCTGCAACTTCCAGGACCTCGTACAGCAGAGAGGATGCAAGACCACATTTGCCAAAGCCGCCTACACGGGGTCTGCAGGATGGTCATTTCCAGCTGCCAGAGCTGTAGGAGCAGATGGAACATCACTTACAGCCTCTCCTATAAAACAGAGGTGTTTATTCCAAGGTACACAGCAACCACCATGGTTTGGCTTAGTAAGCATGCAAACCTTGTCCTGTTTTGAGTTCCAGAATTACTTTTACTAGTTAGCTGACACAACAGACGTAATTACACTCCCCTGAATACAAACCCCATTTCCTGTCGTGCCTTTACATTGCCATAAACAGCTCAACCATAACACAAACGCACGGCAGAAGGACAGCGGGTGCCTGGGAGCTTTGGGTGCATCCTGACAGGAGGGAGCTTTGCCTGCAAAGTGGGGAACTACCTGCACCTGCCACGAACGGCAAACAATACCGTGTTGAAAAAGTATGCGTGGGGTCCTGTGTGCACCTGCGAAGCCCAGGGCAAGCTCTGTACGCCGTTTGATTTCTACTCAGTACTGTCAGACGGAGGTTGCTCGGACTCCGCACAAGCTGCTGTGGATGGAGCTGGGACAATCCCTGCTCACAGCTCTGCAGGAACCCAAGTGCTTTTCCACAAGTCTGGTGCCCAGCAGCGCTGCAGCAACTGCCAGGTAATGCTACTCGCACCAGTGCTCTCAGACTCGCTGGGGAACAAGTCCCTCCATGACTGACAGACTTTGTGGATTCCGAAACATCCTACTGGGAAAACACTGGAGAACCAGGGACAGAAAAGGCACATTCTCCAAAACTTCAGTAGATGAAACATATTAGAGGTCTCAGTGAAGGGAACACAAGCTGAACTTCACCTGCACCTCCTGTTCCTGCCAGCTGGAAGGGGAGGGATAGGGCAGAGAGAACACAATCACATGGCTGCAGTTTTCTCCCAACCAGTTCAGCTCAGGGTACTGGCAGGCTCCACGCTGGGGTGCTGACTGACATCCTCAACTCCAAGAGCCAACCCCCCTTCGCTCCTCCCATCCCGCTGTGAAGGCTCAGGGTGCCTGCCAGGTGTTTCTGCCTCCTCACGTAAACGCACCTCAACGTCACAGGGTGGCAAAGATAAAGATGTCGCAAGTGTCCTTCTCCTGGATGAAACCTTGGGTCATGCCAACCGGTGCTGCATTATGCACATCTCCAACTGCTCCAGCGCCACATCAGCATTCTGGAGCACAGCTTTATCCTCCCGCCTCGGAGACCAGCCCCTGCTTTACATAAATCTTTAATGAAATGCTCTGCCTCAAGCACCAGTGCCAACGCACAGAAGGCAGCGTTGAAGGAAAGCATGGTTTTACCTCCAAAAACCAGAGAAGTCCCACAAATAGCACATGGAAATGATGCTTGCTACCCCTCTCCTGGATCCCTGCAGCACCACTGAAGAGTAGAGCATCAGGAGAAGCGAGGAGCTGGGAACAATCACTAAGCACTTTCCAGAAAGGCAGGGAGGAGTCATTCAGCTGTGGTACAGGCTAAATCCAGCAGGACCGATCCAGTCTCCCAACACACGTGTCCGGCTGACACACATGTAAGAGGCTGTAAGGCTTCACGTGCTGGGTCACCAGCATCAAATGCTCCACAGCAGTGAAACAGGCTTCCCACTGATCAGGAGCCTGATGTTAAAACCTCAGGATTTAAAAACACACGCACAAGTCTATCAACTTTATACTCCCTCTGGGATTCCAAGCGCTTATGCTGTCAAGTGTTTCAAGTGCTTCTTTCGTGAATTTAAAGGCTGTAAACGTCCATCTGCCCCCTCCCCGAACACACACTAAGTAGAAATCAGAATAGAAACTGAGACCGTACCGTTGTGCATCAGGACTAGGAATTGTGATTTTAAAATAAAAGTAAGTACCACAACACTTCAGATGAAATTTCAAGGGCTGGCAACACAGTGTGATAAGGGCAGTTACGGTCCTGAGGCAAAACAGTGACCAGGAGATGCTACAAGGCCGGCAGGGCTGGGAATGCAGAATGCAATGAAAAGACACCAAGCATTTAGGGCTTCATACTGTAACAGTTGACTGAAGTTTTTCAGAGCAGTTTACAGGAATTAAAGCATGTCTCTTCCATTAATCTTAAATCCCCAAGACTGCCTTGAAAAAGAAGTATTTCAGCTTTACAGTCTGGATTGGATGCCTCATTTTCATTTTTAATATGCACATCTGCATGTAGGCCTCAGGTCAGCAAATCATTAAAACGTGTGCTTCAACATGCAACAGCCAATGGGGCTACTCATGTGCTCAAAATTAAACAAACATATAAACAGCCCATCCAGCAGAGATGGGGTTGCTCACATGGTTGTGTTCTGCTGAACTGGTGCCTAAACCCTGCAGGGAGGCCGCCATAAGGAAGTTACCATTTTGCCAACAAATACCATAGTGTTTCCAGGGTTATTCTTATAAACCAAGACAAAAGACAATGTCAGAGACAAGCTCCGAGACAGAGGGGTGACTTAGAGACATCAGTTACTTACGCACCTTGGCTTTCTCATACGTATTCTGGGCTCCCAAACCAGGGATCTGAACCAAGCTGAAAAACTGAACCCAACTGAGCATTTTTCAAATATCCCTTTAGTTTTTCTGAGCAGCAGAGAGTCCTGGACTAGGTTGCTGTATCACATAAACAGCTATTGTGAGGATCAAAAATAAAGCAAGAAAACCCTCCCAACAATACTTTAAAATAACAGTAACGTGGAGTAGAGCAAACCCTCCTCCCCAGCTAGATTTCAAATACACAAAACAGAGGGCTTTGGCAAGTCAAAATACCTTCAAGCTTTGGCTTCCCTCAATCCTGCAGGACAGCCCAGGACACCCGGGGCCAGAAACTGAACTCAAGAACTTGAGCTCAGTGCCCAAAGATGGGCAGGGGTTGTTACGCCCTTTGGGATGAGGCATTTTGGGAAGGATCACCACGAACATTTGGACCTAATCTCCAACTTGGGAACTGAGGTCTCTGAGATCGTGGAAGTATTTGAATCCCATCATCCGATTCTTGCTTACCCTGATCAGCACAAGAGTCTGACAATAAATTAATGACTTCATGCACACAACATTTTAGCTTTTTAGAGCCAAAGAGCTATTTGTGGCTGCGTTTTGAAACTCGGAATCCAACACGAACCATATAAAAGCTCAGCAGTTTCCATCTGCAGGCACATCCAAGGTAAGCAGTAAGCAGGTGAGACAGCAGTTGGATGTTAAACATAATCTGGTGCGACCATGCGCAGCGTGAAGGAGAGATCCTGCTCTCCCACCGCTGCCTGTTGATTCCCTCTCAACAGGGACAACCACTGGCAGACAAGCGGTGTCAGTCTGTTCAATCTGTTATCTACCAGAAAATTAACACAAGAGGTAAAAAACCCTCCGAGGATGGCTCTGCCCCTTATCAAAACTGAACACTGCACAGAGGATGAGCCCCGGGAGTCTGTTCCCGTTGGCCACACAACCTGCAAACCCAAGGCAGGGGAGAGGGAGGAGATGCACAACTGCAGAAGAGGAAAGAGACCATCCCTTTGGCATCAGTTGGCACAGTAAAACCTTCAAACCACACTCTGGGCGAGCAAGTGGCATCCAGCACATGCCAGGAAGGAGCAAGTTGTGGATTTTTGGAGCCAGCCAGCAGACAAGAGACAGGTTTGCAGAATAATACATAACCAGCGCAGGCAGAGACGCGCACATAAAAATCTCAGCACGCGGCTGGCAATCCACGCGATGCTTTCCCGCAGCTGTGCCAAGAGGCACACTCAAACCCCGGGCGCACATCTGGCCTCCCCTCCATACAGCTGTAAGCTTGGCCCAAGTCCTGCCAAGCACAGAGGAGTACTGTTTGTCATACCAAAGCCCTCCTCCCTCCCTGAAATCCTCCATGGATCTTTGGAATTTGGAAGGAAGAGCACACGTGAGAGGCAAGAGGACTCACCTACCCAGCCCACGCTGACGGTTAGATACGGAAGGTATGTGGCCCATTTGCATGGGGCAGCAGGTACCAGCCACAGCAACTCACGGCTGGACAATTGCACAAGCTCCCACTTCCCTCCTCAGGTGGCCATCGCAGTCTGAGCTGGGCCCATGCTGGCCTAGAGACACGCTCAGCTAAACCCAACCGAAACCATCTTTTACTCATTGCACTGGCACCGCCATCAGAAAGCGAGCCGCAGCGTGCTCTGCAGCCCTTCGTTCCGATTGCCTCTGGCAAGGTTATTACCCTGGCTGTTCCGCGGGCAAACACCTTCAGAACCCTCAACTTCCCAAACACACGCAGACCCTTACTCCTACGTTACAGCAAGATGTGAACAGCTGCTCAGAGTCACAGCAGACCCTGTGTAAAGAACGGAATTTCCCTGAACTCGTTTCTGTGCGAATGACAGCACCGTTTTCAGAAAAAGCAGCTCATTGTGATCCTTCTGAGTAATTCCATGGATTGAACCACCGGCAGACTGCTCTATGGCACAAGGATTACGCTCGGTGCGAACTGCATTACTAAAATGGACTGGCTCAGGCACCACTGAGGACAAGTCGGAGCAGCCAGGGATGGCAGAGGCGGTGCACCCACCTGTATGAGAGCCCCTGAGCACCCCCACTCCAGCAGGACAGTAGAAGGTGCTTGTGTAGCTGCAGGGAAGTGACCTCTGGCTGGTCTGCAGCTCGTCTGTTCTTCCCTATGGCTGTATCTTGCTCCCGAGTGGATGGGCCACTTCACACCGCGGTCCCAGACGTGCATTTAGTATGCATGACGGTGCTCCTGAGGGCAGCGCCTACACGAAGCAAAGCTAAACATGCTGACAAAGGCAAGGGAAGTGACCTGGAAATGACAAAGCGAAGCAAGGCAAGGAGCAAAGATGAGGCGGCCGAGGAGAAACGTCTGCGTGGTTATATCAACACAGCCCACCAATGGAAGGCGAGCTTTGTCTGATACAGCTGGTGCAGCACAGGCATTGCCAGCGGTCTCTGGTTTGGGCAAAAGCTCCGTAGACTGGCAGCCGGAAGATTAACCTTGCACCGCCCAGAAGTGGTGGGGGCTACGCACAGAAGAAATAAAAAAAGCTACTTTATTTTTTCATCACGGAGAATATTACATCAAACAGCAGAGACGCGCGGTCCTGAGCACAGTAACAGCTTCCTGGCAGCAAGCACAGAGCTCCCACACAACTCTGAGCAGCTTAAACTGTAATTCTCAAAGCCGAGGCCCTGTTTTTCGTAACAAGAAGCAGCAGAAAAATTACTTTTAATATGCAGAAGGAATCACTTGTAAAATCAAAGATCAATTCTAAACAACTGAAGAGCTACTTTCCATGACAGATGATGTTTTAAACACCGTCAGAGAGAAGAAACTTCCCTGAAATAGGTGCCAGTTAATGAGATTGGGTAAACGAGTGCATTTCCTGCGCAACAAACTACAGACTTCCACTTCCAAAGAACATTATGTTAAATTGGACAAAGGCCCATTATTCTGGAATAAAAGATTGCCCACTGGAGGGTTCGCACTAAAGTAAGTATTCCAAGAATATCTTCATTCAGGAATACAAGAAGTGGATGCATAAGTGGAGACCAGGCTACTCTTAAATATACTATTATCTCCTAAAGGAATTAGTACAGTCGAGGCTTGGTTTATACAAAAGCTCAGGAGACAGAGGGATGAGCTGCCTGCCGTGAACAGAAAACCCTCAGGGCAGGTGTACGCTCTGTCGCGTAAAGTCAAGAACTGGCTCTGCCCCTGCACTACGCCGCGTCTCTGACTGTCTCGGTGCATGGGGACCGCAGTGCACCTTTATTTACACAGCGACTGTAGTGTGAGACGGTTTGTCGGCAGTTAGCGGAGCATCTGGGCACCGCGGCGCCTTGTGGGGTACTGACAGGATGGGGTGAGCATCCCTGGCACTATGCAGAGTCCACAGCAGACTTTGCCATCACCAAGGGGGTGAATGCTTGGCTTGAGCGCAAGGTAGTGGTGGAAACCACAAATGGGATATGTGCTCCTGCTTCACACTAGAGACAGACATAGCTTTACATCACAGTCCCCCAGACACCCTAAACCTGCTGAGAGGCAGCAGGGGTGTCACGAGGAGTCGACAGAAAAGAGACCAGACCAAGACTGAATGCTAACAGGAGGCTCTGGGGGAACCTTATCACTCCCTACAACCACCTGAAAGGAGGTTGTGGCAGAAGGGGTGTGTGTGTGTGTGGTCTCTTCTCCAAAGCAAGAAGCAATAGGACAAGAGGAAATGGCCTCATGTTGCACCAGGGGAGGTTTAGATTGGATATTAGAGAAAATGTCTTCCCTGAAAAGGTTCTCAGACATTGGAATGAGCTGCCCAGGGAGGTGGGGGAGGCACCATCCTGGGAGGGGTTTGAGAGACAAGGTGCTTAGGGACATGGTTTAGTGGTGGTATCATCAGCAGTGTTGGGTTAATGGTTGGACTTGATGATCTTAAAGGTCTTTTCCAAACCTAAGGATTCTATGATTCTAAGACCAGTGTGGTTTATAAAGACTCCCCAGCTCAACCTGCAATGCTCCCAAAGCCACCTCCTCCAAATTCCTCCCCAAAACTTGCCTACAAAAAGCTTCATAGCAGCAGGGCTCAGCCAAGGTGAAGGGATGTTCACCAGCAAGTCACACCGGGGCTCCTAGGCAGGTAACACTTTTGGGATAGACACCATCTTGACCACACACTCCGAGCGTTTGTTCCCCAAACCAGTGGATGATAATCCTTAGCAGACTACGTGCTACTGACACAGAAAGACTATTCAAGGTACTCTCTGGAATAACAAACATCAACCTTACCTCCTCAGAAACATCCCTCCGAGCTGTGTCACTGCAAACAGCTCAAGTCAACTCACCAGTATGACAAACTCTTGACTTTCATTACGGTAAATTATTCACAGCAGAAGTGTCACTTTAGCAGCGTAAAATTCCTTGACATTATAAATATTTTCATAACATGACTTACCTTCTCTTACGCCTGTGGAGTCTCAGACCACACTAGTTTCTTCACCTTTAGACAGTGCATAGGTGTTCCCACAAAAAGGACAGTCCCCAACTTACTGGAACACCGAGCAAAACTCACAAGAATCCTCTCTAGACCTTCAAAAAGAAGCATTAATATTAATTTCTTACAGCACTGTCTGTGGCTTTTCCCATTCCCCAAAATAAACTTCCCTTTCCTACCAGAGACCCAGCTATGCACACTCTCCACCTTCCTTATAGTCAATATATTGATACCCAAGTGAATGCCTTGCAGTACATCTTCTCACTGCTTTAATACCCTGACATTTCCCTACGGCTGTCTGAACTAAATCCATTCTAAACCTTAACTGTGTTTCTGTACCAATGATTTCCAATCAAAGGCTTTGCATTGCCAATTACACACATGCACGCACACACCTACAGGTACCTCTTCTGTTAATACTTTAAGCGATACTTGAATCCTTTAACATTGTTTTCAAGGCCTTTTACTATTTTCCCACAACGCTCCTTTGGCTACCCATTAACCCCACTGAAGTACCACTGCTGCTTAACCACCTTGACAGAGACAGGACCATGTCACAGAACCACACGTTCATCCGCTCATACGCAGGTACGAGGTGCTGGCTTGCCGATAACCACGTTTACGCTTACCTAGGGATGAAAACACTTTGCACTAGTCACTCACAACTCCGCTCTCCCACGTCCGTTTTGGTAGTTCAGGAGTGCTGAGCCGTGCTGCAAGAATCATTTCTCCACCGACCTGGTGCGGCCAGTGCTGTCAGTTAACACAGCTTTTGCATGCTAATGGGATGACTCGGGCTATACAGCAGCAGAACGGCAGATGCTAGAGCAGCTAGGACACATCACGCCCCTGGTCTCCTATAGCATGCCATCCCTGGAATGGTAGCAGGGAGGAGCACTACCTTCCATTTCCAGGCTTGGCTTCACACTGTCAACCACGCCAAGGTGTGGACGTGGGCAGATTAACTTGTCACGGGCAGGATACGGCTGAAGTCTGCACAGGGTTATCCTCCCTGCAGCTTGTGCCAAAATAGCTGGGCAAACAAGGGGAGACTCAAGCACCTGGGTGTTCCCCAAAACCTCAATTTACAGTCAAACTTCCACAGGAAGCTACTTGTATATCTGTAAAGTCTTCAGGACCATACTGGACCTCACCTGTAGGCAGTAAAAGGAAAACCAGAGTAGAAATAGTCCCTTCCACGAGCCCTGGCTGCCCGTGTATCCCTGCTGGTAGCAGATCTTTATCAGTCTTGGTGCTTCTTAAACTGAAGTCCCCTGCAGTGTCCTGTTTGGGAAAGCATTTCCTAACATGCTTTTGTCCATTAGGACAAATACACATTTCTGTGCTTTGGTTAAAAATTGAGACTTTTTCCTGATCAAAGGAACTGGAACTCCTATGTAGTATAAAACTATAGAAATTAAAATACACTTTTCCTATTATAAGCATGCAAAAAGAAAGAGAAACCTTTCTACATAAACATGACAGAACAGACACTCAAGTCGCATACTAAGCATTTTACAGTGGTTTGGGAAAGAAAAGAAATACAAAATTTGAAGTTAATATTCCTCATGGAATGAGATTAGAGATATTTATTTTACGCCCTACTTGAAGCATGATAGTAATTTTCATCTGCATTAATAAAAATAAATCAGAAGCTGATCTTCCATGCATTAAAATCACCATTTCATGCAACAGTCAACGTTTGAGACATATGTGCCCTTTGGAACTCCTGCCACAAAGAGCTGAATTTAGGAACTGCTGCGTACACAAATTTATTACATCAATTCTTTCCAAAGGAGGATACTGCGATGTACGAAATGCAAGGTGAACAGCTAGATAAAAGCATCCAGCACTGAGCAAAGACTCACGAGGAAAATAATTAGAAGCAAACAACTAAAAGAAATAATCATATTGCATGTCACCAACTGTTGGGTGGCCAGCAGAGCCTGGTTTGGAGCACAATCATCACCCAGCCACAGATTAATGAATTCACAAGCCGCTCCCCTGTCTACAGCTCACCCTCTCCCGAAGATGCTCATCTGCAGAGCAGGATACAACTTGCTGTTAGACAGGAGTTCAATATTCATTAACCAAAAGAGCCCCCTCTTTGTGCTGCTGCCTGCAGTACAAATCATCTGCCCATGGGTTTTGTCAATCCCATCACCCGCTGTTCCGTGAACGCTGTACCTGGAGACACCCCGCAACACGCCAACACTCCCAGCCCTCAGCCGGGGCGTTTTCATAGACAGAGCCCAAAGCTGGGGAGCCACAGCCGCTTTTTGAGCGATGCAAATAGAAAATGTTGGAAAGACAAAAGGTTTCAACTCAAATTTGCATACAGCAACTGCTCCTCGCAATGGTTCACTCTTTGAAAAAGAGCTGTGTGAGAAGGGAGAACTGAAGTGGGCAGTTGGACACTGGGAGGTTTACCCCCAATCCTCCCACGGAGCCTGCGGCAGGTTTGCAAGCACATCCTTTTCTCTGGCAACCCAGGACAGCAATACATTCGACTGTGCTAAAGCAAAATTGTCAGGCACACAGATTTAAGGAGATAATACAGCGGAGGCTCAGGGACTAGATATAATCATAAAAAGACGCAGGCAGAAGCTGCTTCTGCCTTGCTCTTTACTATCAATCGCCCCCGTCGTACTGGAAGGGGAGGGCAGAGCACAATGGCTTCAGAGGAAAGGGCGCTGGGGGTAACCTCTCCCTCAGCCACCCACAGCATACTCTCACGACCCAAATCCAAACCCAGCTTGCCCTCAGTCACCCCTGCTCTCTGGCTCTGGTGACCGACACAAACGGCTGCATTTGGGCGCGTGAGGCATCGGGCGTACAGGGGTTCACTCTGCCGGAGCCAACACTGTCAGGTAAAAGCCTGAGTTGCTTCAGAGGTCAAAGATGACCTTTTGTAGAGTCTCCTGTGTCTACAATCCTACTGCTGAGCTCCGCAGTAAGTCTTGGCAAGATACAGGTGATCCAAGCAGCTCAGTACAGCCGCGGATGGGAAATGCCCAGGTACAGTAGAGGCCACATAAGCTGCCTAAGAACTTGCTTTCAGCTCTCTGGAAGCCATGGAGAAAAGATCTTCATAGCCACCTGCTTGGTCCCTGTGAGCCCTTGGTCCCCCCAGGTCACAGCAAACCGGAAAGTCTCACAGCCATCTTCCTAGTAGCACAGCCTGCTACCCCAGTGCTGGCGACCCTCGGTCACGCATGCTTCCTCCCTCCACTGCGTGCTTGGAAACGCTCTGTTTAAGACACAGCTACGTCAAATAGTCTTGTCATCATCTTCCAAATAACTCACATGAACGTCTCGCATTTTTCAAGTGGTGTCATAAAACGTGGGGCTGCTCACACCACAAACACTGACATATTTCACTAACGCAATCCAGGAGCAGCATACGGAGAATATTTGTACAGCTCTTCATTTTTTTTTATGAAAGGTAAACGACCCTTTTGGTGAGACGGTGACTTGTGCTGACAGCGTCTTGGGTTTTATGAAAAAAAAAAAATATCAGTGGTGGGAGGGTCAGAGGGTTTGCCAGTCTAACTCATGGGTACAAATTCCTCTGGTCCTCTTGTAAAAAAAAATACACATTCTCCTGTTCCCAAGATTTTACTGTCATTTATCTTTTAAGCTGGCCTTGCTAAACTAGTTACTTGACACAGTAATTAGCAGAAATAAGATGACACATAAATAAAGTCCAGATATTGACTGAGTCTTGAAACACAAGCTTTCATGATTTAAAAGTCACCTCCTCGACATACTTCCATATCTTAAGGTCAAATACTTCTAAATGAGGAATTCTGCTCATTAGTGCAGGGCTAACACTAAGCAAAGTTCGCTGCATGAGTTGGTCTGCTACAGCATTCCCAGGCCCAGTAAAGCAGTCAGATTTCAGATGTCTGAGTCTAATTAAGTCTTCCTAATTGCTGCTTTACTAATTGGGGTGGAGCAGTTTTGTCATGATTTTAGCTGTTGATGAACAATTAAGAATGCTGCATTAATTCGTTCTTGATCTACTAAGGAAGGCCAACGCACATTCGAGCTCAAGTGAGAGAAACAAAACCTAAGCAGAACGATGCAATATTAGCAAATTGTCTCTCCAGGTGGGAAGCCAAGAAACCAACAGCGGGGATCCCTTCAGCACTCCCAGCCCGAGCGGGTGAGACACCCCAACCTCAAGTGCTCACACTTTGCTCGCTGACAGCGATGACTCCAGCGAAGTCCCATAATCTCGCTGTCCCTCTGTTTCCGTCTAGCAGAAGCGGGTAACAGCCTGTCTCTAACATGGAAGGACGCCTTGATAAATGCGCTAATTATCACCAGACACCCCACCCAGCAAGTGAGATAATAGAGGCCATTTATTTGCCTAAAAATCTTCCAGTTATAAAAGCACTACCAAAAACCTCTGCAAATCAAGACCCTGGAACCTGATTTAATTAAATCAATGAGTATTACATCACTAATTTATAAGAAAGCTCAAGCCTAAACAGGAAATTGTTTATATTGACCAGCACACAGAATCCTTTCATTTGCTGAGAGCAAATGCATCTTTATTATTCTTAGCACCGCAGAAGACTCATGGAGCTGCTCGGCTGTACCTCTACTACCACGCAGCCCAGCTGCACCTCCGCCGCTCCATTTGTCATCTCAATGCACCATTTGTGCCCCAGAACACGGATCATCTTACACAAAGCAGTTGTCATGCGTCTTCCCAGGCCCTACCATCTCAAGCACTTTACACATTCCTCTTCACATGTGCTCATAAAAGTCACTTGCCGTAAGAGTTTTTCAATGGGGCTTGTCAAAACATCAAGATAGAAGGTGTGCAAGACAGAACCTCAGATTTCTTGTGCTTCTTGCTGCAACACCCATACACACAGCCTTATACAATAGGCTTTTCTTTCCACAACATACCACTGAGATATTTGGACCAGGGTTGCAAAGGAAAAGAATCCTGCCAGGAGGGGAGGCGAGAGACACAACAATCTTAAAAGGAAACTTCATGAATGTAAAAGCCAACAAGAAGTAAAACCTGGCTATCCGTAACAGAAACAATTAGGAAGTGATTTAAAGCAGTTTGGAAATACTGTTTCAGTGGTTGGTTGAGCACCTCCTCGAGAATACAAACATCATGCAGACTATTTATAGCCCATGGGGAAAAGCTCCTGATTTCCCCTACCCAAGCACAGCGGGCCACGGTCTATTCTCAGAAAAGAACATAAATTTTGAGCAACTCCAATGGATAGGAACAAGTCACTGGATTTATCTCAATTTAACTGATTTCATAAAACCTGAAGCAGTCAGACTCAAGACAAGCCCTCTCAAAGACACTCAAACCCCTACTAGACCCACTATTGCGTACGTAGCAATTGCTGATTTATTGACTTCAAAACACTGTGGTTCAAGGCTTAGTATTTGCCAATATCACTGCTGAAATTGGCCTTTAATGGTCCAATCCAACTCCCATTAATGAGAAAGGAACACCTATTTTCTTTAATGGAGTTGAATGAAGTTACAGCAGTTAGCATCTGATCAGGAAAAAATAAAACATTTGGACCAATTAGTCTTACTGGCTGCATTTTATCTGGTATGAATCCTTCGTATATAGGGCTACAACAGAGAAATTACACTGCTGATTCCAAATTAAAAAAAAAAAAAAAAAAAAGCTTTGAGAAGTGGGAACCCACCTCTCATTCATTTGGGTGTAATTCAGAAATAACCCTGGCAAAGCCAGGGCAACTCCAGAAACGTAAACACGAAGTGACAAGGAAATCCAGCCTACTATTCACATCACATATTTCATGCTCCTTTCTATTTCACAGTAATACACCAAGTTAAGCTGCTTATTAGATGGGCACATTCTCCTAACTGCAGCCAGACTTGTATTTTCTGCTGGGCTTGCTATCAGTACTGACTGCCCTTTAATCATAATTCTGCTGTCATCTGTGGTTCCACTTCGGAAGATCCTTGCTTTAATACACAAACAGAGCTGTTAGCACTGCTATACCCCAAAGAGAGGCATGTGAGTAATGCTGTAAGAGGGAGGAACTTAGTCCTCCATCCCTATTTATACAAACCTCTCGCACATTTTCCTAACAATCCATACTCTGAAATACTTCTGTCAGCCTACACGAGGCTGTGGCACACACTCCCAAGCCCCACAGCACATCAATTTGCAAATAATGACCTTCCCAAAATTACCTAATAACAGCTAATGACTCTGCCATGAGGAACAAAAAGGTGTTGCACAGAAAGTCTTCCGTGGCATGAAAAAAAATCAAGATTTTATTAGCAGAATCACTAATACGCGCGTACCGTGATCTGTTCATCGTTAAGAAATGCCTAGTATCAGTTAATGAAATTATCCTAGAAAACTAAACCAAACCCAAACCAGCAATTTCAGGACGCACACTGCAGCCTGGCAGCGTATGAATGAAATGCTCCGTAGGTGTTTGTGTCCATTTATAATTTACTACACCACACCAAGAAATAGGACAACTGCAAGCGACAAGCTGATGCTCTCCCAGCCGTGTACACTAGGTAATGATATCTTCTACCAGGGCTCAGTCAGCCTCCCGACTAACTTCTCACTTGAGACAGACGAAGGATCCAAAGGATCCAAATCACCTCCAGCAAATGAGTAAAAACCAGTAGCAACTATGCTTTTGTAAAGTTTGTGTCGTGGGTGCTTTAAAACAATAAACACCCAACACCTGAAATGCGGTTTGACATAAGCACATGCCAGGACCAAATCCTGTCCCTGCTGCCCAGAAACATACACAAGGCTTGTGCTGGGGGTCTCCACAGAGGCTGAGAGGATCAGGAATCTCCTCTAGCTCTTGGCACCAGCAGCACTCAGAGATGGGGAGCGCTACCTCTCCCTCCACCTCCTCCCTTTGGAGCAGGACAGAAAATGCCAAGGGACACCGTTCCTTAGCGAGGACAAACATGAGGACCTGTTGCCTGGTTCTCACCTCTCACGTGTGTGTCAAGCAGCTCACACCAAATTGCTCCCCAGGTCCTGGAAAGGAGGGTCCCATCTCGCCTTGCTCTACTCCAACCTTGCTTTGAACCTGCATCCCAGACTTGTATAAAATCACTGGCAGAGGCAGACGTGTATCTGACATCTCACACAGGACGGAAGAGCCAGCCAAGTACTCCCCATGGCAGTGAGAAAAGGTCTCTGCCCCGAAAGGCTAACAGCCCGCGGCCTCCACCTGCAAACACCCAGGCTCAGATACTATCCCTACTGACTTCTGAAGAACTACTCACCTGACCCAAATGATTCAACTATTCCAAATATCTGCAGGATTATAGGTTTAATATACATGTCGGCTTGTCATGGCAATGTATTTTAAAGACAGCAAAGTAAAGAGCATTCAAGCCCTGATCTTCCAAACCTTGCTTGCTTCCTGACTTGGTTGCGTTGCACGTGATTGACACAGTAAATATTACTGAAACGACAAACTGATTTACAAAAAAGCCCCAAAACAAACAACCAACCACAAAGCAACAACCCCAAACAAAACCAAAACTAACTTCAGCACACAACTACCTGACTCCACCAGATCAGGACTCTGAGCCAGTGCCACGACCCAAAAGAGTAAGTCAATAATCCAAATTAACTCCTTCACCTGTCTTTCACTTGGCTTCCCCTGGGCCCTTTCTCTGCCAATAAGTATTGTACCTTATCCTGACCTTTGAGAAAAAACACAGAGGACCCCACTGTGTCTGTGGCCAGGTGACAGTGGGGGTCATGTTAGAGACTCCCAAACATCTCCAACTATTAAAAATACCAGATTTGCAGCAGCTCCAACTGTTAGATTGCAGGAAGGGAACAGAACAAGCCACTACTCAAGTAAAAAGTGCAACCAGTGTGTAAGTGGAGAGTCAACACAAATATTTTAAGGCTTCATATCCAAACCCAAGGGGGGATGCTAGGTGAGACAGGATGACTTATACAACACTTTTGCATGTTCTTGATCTTTCAAACCAAATTTCTCTGTGGGATCCACTGTCTGCAGTTGCACCTGTAACCTGGCTGAGTTATTTCATACGGTGTCATTATAATGGCCGAATCATAACTGACCCACGTAACTGTAACCCCCAACTCCTTTCTGCAAACGTGGAGAAGGAAATCCTGCGGTTTCAGTCCCATGAACAAGATGACAGATATGAACGAAGTGATGGAAAAAACCAGAAGATCCCAACAGCCACCTTAGTTCCCTGCAGACCCACTGAGTACACACAGCATCTTGCCTGTCCTCCAGCTTCAGCACAGCTCAAGGCCCCCTGGCAGCAATCCAGGGACAGCCACGAAGCCCTGATGCTTGCAGAGGGCACCTTCCCCAGCCCACAAGGGCCATGCGAAGATGCTCCTGAAGTCTCTTCTCTTGCCTGACTTCTCTACGCCTGCATGATCCTCGTTCCGATAAATTCTCCTGAGCTCCAGCCCCGCAGAAAGCATCAGGCCTTTTGCCAGCACCCATGTGGCACGTTGGAGCTTCTTGCACTTGTGGCTCTCTTCTGTCCACTTTAATTTGCGGAAGAGAGGTGGAATGTGAGCCGCAACCCCAGATGACCAGGCCGTACGTGGTATATGAAGTTCACACACATGCATTGGAACAGGCACGTTCAAAACTGCTGTAATCAGGAAATGAGCCATGAAATGTGTAAGTGACAGCACATTAATAATCTGTTTTATAGCTTAAATTAGAATCTTTGGAATTTCACAGCCAGAGACTTTTAAATAGGTCAAAAATGCGGTAATCACACTTAATGATCGCACTGTGATGTGCACTGCATCACAGCTAGGAGTGAGGAAACCTGAGCAGAATGGATATGAACTACTGGCATGTTCAGAAAAACGTTTAATGAACCACAAGAACACACAGCTCAAGTTTTTTTGCTTTTGGTCCTGCTCTTAAGAAATTAGGTGCGAGATTCCATATGATCACAGAGATCAAATGCTGTGCCTCCCAACCTTCCTTTCAGTTAGTACTGCAGATTAGCAAAGGATTCAACCCCGTATGAGTAGTGAGCACGTAGTGGTGAAAAGCCTTCCCCAAGCGAGGAACATGGTCTATTACTGTGCTTGCCCATGCACATTTCACCCCAAGTAGGCTGGATTAATACCCATTCCTGGGTATCAGCATTTTGATTTCTTTTAACGAAAAGGGCAAGAATCAACAGACCAACCACAGTCATCTTCTAGGCTCCAAACCACAGAAACCCTTCACAATTTTTCTAAGTTTAGACCTGTGCTTATGTTCCCTTTACACCAACTTGACTTTAGGTACAATAAATCTGATGGAAAAAAACGTGGAAAGGATGAGAATTTCAGCAAAATAGACGGTTGTTGTTAATTAATCCTGTCAAGCTGCTGAGGCATAACCAAGAAGGTAAACCAAGAAAAAAAATAAACCAGCTATATTCTGTGAAAACAAAGCCAATGTTTGTCTACTGTGAAAGTACAAAGTCAGCAGGGGAGACTGCTTGGAAGTGTGTAAGAAAGCAGGAGAGAAATGTTTTTTTGGTTTCTTTTTTCCTCCAGTCAAACTTGGCTTCGTCTAAAAAACAAAGCGAGGCAAAAGATGAAAGGCCCTTCTTTTCTGAAGCCAAAGATGAAGAATACAAAGAATACTAATGACAAACAAGCCTGTCTGTAAATGCCATGAGCTTAGCTATAGGAGGGACAAAAAGGAAGAACAGCACTGCTATTAACTAATGAAATTTCTGATCTAACGAGCAGTGATGAAGGCTGATGGGGTCATTTATGGAAGGGAGAATTAGTTCAGAAGAACACAGGTTCCTTACAGAGGATAAAAAGGAAGAGGGAAAGATGCCACTATAAACATGCAAAAGCTCAGGATGGTTGTGGTTCATTTACAAAGCACATAATGGTAGTAAATTCCCAATTAGGGCTTGTCTGTCCCTTACACATGTGGGTTCACCAGACAGCTACCCTGCAGGAAACGCAAGAATTGCAAATTTGTCACCTGTCTTATACTACAAAACATTGGATTAATCACATTTCCTAAAGGAAAACTTCAGAACACGTGGAAACTGGCCTTTGTCATGGTTACTGGATCCGGCATGAGCCTGCCTGGCCATCGCAGCTTCCCAGGACCCCGGCATCCCGCAGCGGTCCAGGAGGGTACACCGACAAAGCACAGAGCGGCACGGGAGGCAGGTGCCGGCCTCTCACCTCCACGCTGCCCTGTACGAGCAGGGTCAGCCCAAAGCACATTATTCCATGTTTGAAGTCTGCCCCTTCTCCTCTGTGAATTTCTTCGGATTTAAGGAAATGAATAAAAACAAAACCAGGCAAAACCAACAAACAACTCAAAGCCAAAAGTGACACTACGCAAACTTCAGATTTGGAAACTGATTCACTCGCCAGCTCAGAGGTGGCACCTCGTGTGTCTGTATTTATAGGCACGGACTCAGGCGTTCTGCTGTGTAGAGGCATGTTGAGTATTTTTAAATCAGCGAGAAATCAAGAATCGCTGCACTTATAGGAGAGCAGAGGGAAAAATCCCTCATTCTCTGAACTGTGACCATTCCGGTTACAGGAGTCTGGACACAACTGCTCTCCTTGAAACATCCACCGAGACTGAGAGATGAGACAGATACAAAACTGGACAGTTTCCCTTGACAGGCTGCTACTCACTTCTCCAGACTGACTGTATTTTGGGCTGGAGTCTGATCCTGTAGCTGATATGAGAAATCTTTATGTTGAGATGGAAATCTGGGGATGGATGTTTAACCAAGTACTGCCAGAGAGCTGTGCTGCTGCCCCTGCCTTAGGGGCTGGGAAATAAAGGCTGCTGGTTCAATGCCCAGCTCTGCCCAGTACCTGCAGTGCTCTCAGATCACCAAACACTCCCAGCATCTCCTTTGGAAAAAGGGACATAAGATGTTGCAGCAGCCTCACAAGGGTTTGTTAATGCTTGTGAGCGCTTTGCAGATAAGGAACATCAAGACAGCAGTTAGCAGAGGGATTTGGGGCACAGATAGACATAAATCCAAAGTACTCCTATCATATATACTCATTTTAGACAAGTAAAGCGGCAGATCAGCTTCCCACATTCAGTGGTTGTGGGCTCCATCCTCTCAACATACTGAGCACTCTGCTTTTGATCCAAAAAATGAGTCCAGGGAGAATATTCACATGTTTAATGTTGATCATAGGCTTAAATCCTCTGAATCTATCAAGAGGGTAGAAAAGTGTTCCCCAGCTCCAAAACAAACACAAATTCCCAGAAGTTCTATTTAGGACATGAGCAAACATTTGACCAGCAGAGGAAAGGCCTTTGCTACACACCGGCTAAGCTCCTGCATCCCTGAAGAAACCTGCAGGTGGGAAAAGTGTCTGGAGTGGTTTTGTCTTTCTACCATAACTGATGTGATGCTGTTAAAAAGAAGCACCCCAGAGTATCTGGACTCGTATTCTATGGGCAGAGCAGACCTTGAGCAAGGAAATGAGAAAAAAGAATAAACGAAGCTTACGAAGGAAGTCATCACACAGACTTAAACTTACTATTATGAGGTCATTTGCTACTATTCATTTCCTCGTTTATTCACTGTCTACTGTGAGAGAACAGGTCTTCCTCAGCAGACAGGCACTGCCACTCAGACCTCACAAACAACACGTGCCTTACAGCAGCACCTAGAAAGCACCTTCTCCTACCTCTGCATCACAGAGCAACTTAAATACTAAGCAGAAGGCTTTAGACCCCCCTTTGAAGCCTTGTTCATTTTAAGCACTCACTGCTGTCTCTCATTTTAGCTATCTGAAACATCGAACTTGCTGAACTCCACCTTGACTCCTTCTCTGCATGTGCATCAAGCCAAGACACAGCGCTGCTTTCGCACAGGTACCCGCGGCACCCGGGTGCGCTGAGCTCTGCGCGGTCGCAGACACTCCTGCGGAGCAGGGAGCTTCACGCTACATCCATGGCTGCAACAGAGACAGATCCCTGACTGGATCAGCATCTGCAGCATAAGCAAATAACTGGCTTCCAGAGATGATTTGCAAAACTCTGTTAAACAAGCATGTATGGCAAGAAAAGCCTCAGGCAATTAAAGGACCACTTTCGAGAGCTTGATTGCTTTAACAGATCCGTAAACATTACCCAGCTTACTCACAGCAACATCACGCTTCACCAGTGATGGGAAGAGGACAAATCACTCTCTCACCAGCGTAAATTGCCCAAGATGCTAAATAAGGCTGCTAATTATTTCTAAGGATTTTTAAAGAAACCTTTATTGTTCCCCAATTGGATTAAATAACACTTTAAATCCTTTCAACTGAACATCATTAGGTGAAGCTGACTTGAAGGTATAACAGAAATGTCATCTCCTCAACTAACGTTTTTTTGTGGAGCGTGCTGTATTTTAACAGTACACACCACTTTTAACTTAATAAACTAGAGGGAGCTCTATCAGTCACATCTTACAAAGGGTTAACAAGGTAATTATCTTCCTCGGTTGGCTGAATTAGAACTATACAAAATGCCGTATTCCTACCTTCACCTGCTATAAAACAAGAACCACGAGGGATGGAATTACATCCCTGGGTGAGGCTGTCAGAAGTCCAAGGGAAGTCAACACGGCAGAAATGCTGGTTTTGTTTCCTGGTCTCCTTTGCAAGAGACTTTTCTGTCCCAAGGTTTGTAGGTAATACAGAACCTACAGAATCATCAAGTTCACTGCTGCAGCAACTCATCAGCATGAGCTGGGGAAACCCTCTGGAGAGGGCTAGATGCCCCAGAAGACACCACCACGACTTTCTCACCACGTTCCTGGAGGAAGAAGCACTGTCTCTCACGATGGGGTAAACCACAAGGCAGAACTCCAAGCCCTGCAGTCTCAGAGCATCTCTGACGAGAAGCTAAGACCTCTTGGACACCTCTGGTGCCTTTGCTTTGTTCTGTGCCTCCACTAACAGCCCAGGAGGACAGCTCTGACAGACCTCACTGCCAGGCACGTTTCCCTGGCTAGAGCCTTGACTCCTCCTTTGCTCTACCATTTCTTTGTTGTAGTCTGTAAAGAGCCAGAGGATAACAAATGAATGCACTCCCCACCCTCACCCCTTCACCCAGTCATCCCTCCTCACCCTACACTGGCAGTCCATCCCTCCTCCCATCCCTAACAAATTAAAGAAGATTTAAAGAGCCCTGGAAAGCAAAGAGCCAGCAAGGTGCATCTTTCAGCACCAGGGTGCCCAAGCAGGAGGTGCCACCAGCTGCACCACAGAGCACAGGTACCCGGAGCTGAACCTGCTGGAATACACCTTTTGTGCTATATTGGCTTGAGAGCAATAATTAAATTCCAGTCTAAATTTCCTTCTGATCTACAGCTCTAACTCCAGAATGACTCTCATTAAGTCAGTTACCAATGTGGTGTCACTCTGGATTTTTGCCCTAAATGAGGAGCCCATGAAGCTAAAACAATGACAGTATTTTTATCCATGAAATACCTGCCCAGGAAAATGCTTCTGTGGAATACAAGCGTCAGTATTTCAGGTTTCATGTTAACACACAAGATGTGCCACCACCAGCCTACTCGGAAAACACAGGAGCAGGAACTATAAGGACCATCAAGTCTAGAGAATACAATCCTGGCAAAAATGATTCCCCCTCTGCACTTCTCTTTTCCCCCTCACCTCCAAGCATCTCATGCTGTGCCAGAGCATCGCTGAAGGGCCAGTACCCAGTGTGGGTCCTCACACAACCCACCAAAACACCCCGAGCTGCACAGTGTCACCCACAATACACCGGGTATCAAAGCCAGCACCACCGGGGTCTGTGCAGCTCCTCCCGCGTCCTGCTAACGAGGCACTACGGACACGCTCCTGCTGTAGGCACATCTTTGACATAACGTAGCATGACAATTTCTTCAGAGCCAAAGAAATGCGGAGCATACAAATAAACCTGGATGTCGAAAGCCTTTCATTGTTCATAAGAATATGCACATTGCACCTGTTATGACCAAGGGCACTGCCCGTGCCGTGGAGCTGGTTATTGCAGCCTCCAACACGCCTGGATGTCTTGGGGGACTGTTAAATTCCAGGAGTAAATAAAGCACAACAGAATTATTTTACAAAAAGAAATCATTACCGGACACACAGAGAGAGGTCTTTAAAGCCCAGGTAAAGAAAACAACCCCCAAATGGACATTTTTCCCTGAGCTTCTTGCAGCCACTGAGTCAGCTTACATTAAATTTAGCTGAAATAAAATAAACTCTAAGGTTGATACTGGAAAAGTCCTACCCTGAAACAAATGTTTGGAAGTCCGACCGCAACCCCCCCAGCCCAGCAGTGCCGGCGGAGGAGGGCAGGACGCTGGCCGGACGCGAGCGGGGCGCGCGCTCTCCCCAGCCCCATCCCGATCCCGCAGGAG